>NC_046660.1:52340262-52375251 GCF_010883055.1 Belonocnema kinseyi
CCCCACCCAAAAAACTCCATTTACGTAGAAAGAAAATCCGTAATTTTTTAATCGAAATTCAATTGTTCATACTTGCCACCGGGCCCTTTAAAATCCTAAATAATTAACATGGGACAAATTTTAATTTTCGCAAATTGATTTCGTGTTTCAGAGTTTCATCGAAACATGTCAAAACTTGTAGGTATTGAAGAAAAAATGTTTTAAAACAATAGTTTTTTCTGATTGATATGTAATTGTTTGTCATTTTTTGGAGTAGTGATTTATTCAAAAACATTATGTAATTATTTAAACAATAATTTATTGTCGGTTTTCAAAAATTCCAAAAATTGATTCAGAGATATAAACTTTCTCTTTAAATCAGTATCCTATGCTATGGTTTGTTGAATAATTACATAAGTTTGATATATTTCTTTTAATGCTTAATAAATTTCTATTTGTTTAAAAAATCTTTATTTGCTGAAGCAGTTTTTTTATATCTAAAAAAATAAAATGAAATAGAACACGTATATTATCTTTCTGACTGTATATTATATAGAAAGAATGCATTAACCTCTTTTAATTATTTAAGAAAATATAATTTGCTTAAATAACTACTTTAAAAAAAATACTTTTGAGATGGTATTTTCTTATTTAAACGTAATATTGAATAATTTCTAGGAGTAGTACATTTTACTGAAAGATTTATATTATTGTTTATACAATTATTTATTGTTTTTTGGCAGAATTACTGCTTCTCGAAATCATTCAATATTATGTTTAATTTAGAAAATATAATTTTTGAAAATCTGTCCGCTTTGCGGGCACATTCTCATTGCGCGCTGTGTAGGCGGCTGGCTGCCCATGCAAGTTTGAGCGCGCCTTGGGCGTGCGGTTGTTGGTTCTCGCGCTTTGCGCTGGATATTATATTTATTTTTTGATTTATCAAGAAAATTCAAAAAGTTGTTATGATAATCTTCTAGGAAATTTCGAAATCAATTTTTTTCTTCTCTCGCTATTTTTTAATATTGTCCATTAATTGGCTTAAAAGGTACATTTGTGGGTGAATTTTGGAATTTTGTAAATGCGATTACTCTGATAATTTTTTATTTGATGAAAACAGTCATTAGATAAATTGTTTGACTTTTCGAATACTATGAATAACCGTACAGAGAATTCTTGAATTTTGAAAAAATGGTCTCAAAAATATTCAAAAGGCGCTTATTTTTTGAGTTTTTATCCATAATATCTGGCTAACGAACTTACCCTTTAGTTTAGAAAACTTAAAGCGGAGGCCAATCTAATAGAATTATTTTTTCAAAAGTTTTCGCGCTGACAGACAGACAGGCATAAATAAATACATACAAACAGACAGATTTTGACTCAACTTGTGCAGTGTCTAAAAATTGAATTTTTGTATTTTCAATGTTTTTTTTTATAAATAAACAAAAAATACGTCTCTTATAAAAAAGTGGTCAATAACAAATTTGTAGATCTTTTTTAAATGTACAATTTTTTTGAATTCATCTTTTACCGTATTTTTTACAATTTGGCTAAAAATGTAATTTTTTAATTTTTCGTTATTTTGTATCATGTCAAAATTTGAATTTTTGATTTTTGAAAAAAATTCAAAAACTTGTTATGATAATCTCGTAGATCATTTGAAAAGCAATATTTTTCTTCTCTAAACGTTTTTTTCATATCGCGCGTTATTTGGCATAAAATGTTCATTTTCGTGTATTTTTTTGAAATTTGTTAATGCTATAACTCTGGTAAATTTTGATTTTTTGAAAGAAGTCATTAAAATAATTTTTCGACTTTTGAATACTATGAATAACTGTACAGAGAATTTTGAAATTTAGTAAAAAGTGGTCTCAAAAATATACAAAATTTGCCTACTTTTTTAATTTTCATCCAACATGGCTGGCTAACGAACTTGACCTTTCATTTAGGACACTAAACTAGTGTACCATAGGGCAATCTGATAGATCAATTTTTTCCAAAGTCATCGTGTTCACAGACAGACAAACGGGCATACAAACTTACAGACATCAGCCGCACACACACACACACACACACACACACACACACACACACACACACACACACACACACACACACATTCATAAATATATATATACAATGCATATATACATACATACATGCATAAATGCATCCACACACACACGCGCGCGCGCGCGCGCACACAGAAATACAGACATCCAGGCAGACACATTCGTAAAAACCTGTTTTTCGGATTCAAGGGGTCTCAAAACGTGGACATTTGATAAAAGCTGTGGGGATCAAATTTTACACAAATCTAATACCTTCTCCGATGAGAATGGAAAAATATTTCTCTAAAAATAATTGTTGAAAAAAATTATATTTGTTTTAGAAATTTAAAAATGGCACACATATAGTTTTTATACATTACAAAGTCCACAAAATGATTATATGTGTTCTATTTTATTTTTTTAGCTGTCTAAAAATAAATGCTTAAGCAAATAAAAATTGTCTAAACAAATAGAAATCTGTTAAAAGTTAGAAGAAATATATAAAAATTATGTAATTATTTAACAGGAAGTAGCATAGGATGCCAATTTGAAAAAAGTCGACATCTCTGGCTCCATTTTTAAAAATGTATAAAATAAACAATGCATAATTGTTTAAATAATTACTTATTGTTTTTAGGAAAATGTACTAATTCAAAAAATGAAAAAAATATTATAGTTCAATTAGAAAATACGATTATTTTTTACTTTTTTGGGAGCAAATAAACGATTAAATAATTTGAATTTGTTCAAACAATTTAAAATTGTACAAAAAGTTATCGTATATACTCAAATTGTCCATTTTTAAGTATTGTTATAAAAAAGACCGCGAAAATGGCTAAAAAGTAACAATAATATGTAAAAAGGTAGTGTTCTTTATTTTGATCATATTTGGGGCGCTGCGCTGGGGGTGAGGGTGGTTTGGACATAAAGGTTATTAGCATGCTTTCATTTTGTAGATACTCTTCGTCAACCCCTAGCATTTTTTGCACGATTTGATGAAACCCTGGAACACTAATTCAATTTTTAGAAAATTAAAAATTTCCCCATGTTTATTAAACGGGATTGTGAAGTACCTGGTGGAATGAATTATTATTCGAATTTCGTGAAAAAAAGGATTTTATTTTTCCAGAAACGAAAACTTCGAAGGAGGCGGAGATTTTTTTGCTCTCTTGAGCGAAAAAAAATTTGCAATCTATTTTTGGACCACCCTAGTTTGCAATTAAAAACTCAAAGGCAAATTGAAGATTTCAGAAAAACTCTCTTACCTCACTTATTGAAAATAGCACAAAAAATAAAACATTTTAGGAAAACCCTGAACTATCTTGCGTTAATATCGAAGTTACTTTTAACAATAATACTTTTTTAAAACAATTATTCTTACTTAACCGCATTAATTATTACCTTAATCCAAGTACAAAATAAACAAAAACGTTGAAATTTCAGAAAAAAACGCAAATATCTAGCAGTAGTACAGGAGGAGATACTTATAAACAATGGTGATTTTTTTTAACCATGACATTTATTCAACTGCATTTATTATAAAATAAAATTTGTTCAAAATTCGACAAAAAGTGCAAAATTATAGAAAAAAACTGCAACTTTCTATCATTATTCTAGAAGAATATTGTGACAAAATAAAGATAAATTGCTTTAAAGAAGTTTTTACGATACCTTTCAATTTATTGTTAGTTTGCTTTGAATGAAAAGTTGATAATAAATTAAAAAATTGGGAAAAAATGGAACTTTCTAACATCATTCTAAGAGAAAGTTGCTAATAAGATAATTATTGCTGAAAACTCGGAAAACACAATTTTGCAATAATGTGGTTTTTTAGGACATCATAAAACAGATTTGCGTGGGAGATTTTCGGAAAATAGGTTTTGATTCGTATTCGATGGAAAAATAAGAAAAGAATTTTTGAGCTTTAACTTGCTTCACCTAATATTGTGGATTCTGAATTTAATTTTAAAGAACCTCTTTTTGTCGAATAAGATGTACGTGGGAAACTTCATGTGGATTGCCGAGCCTCTGAATTTAAATTTTATACGTTTTAAATTAAAGAAATTCTCATTTATCAATTGTCAATCTGATTCATATGAAAATTAAAGAATTGGAATGATTAAAGATGTTTAGAATGTAACTAGTTATAATTTAACTATAAATAGTTGCAAAAAAATTCATTAATAAATAATTCTCTTTGTTACTGTAGGTTTTAAAATAATTGTTTGTTGAAAACCTCAAGGGTATATTAGACATGAATTGTGCAATGTTTTCGTGCATTGAATTTCATATTCTTTATTGCTGGATATTGAAAATTTTAAATAGCTCGATTGGCTCTTGGCATTTAATTTGATATTATACGTTTTTAAAAAATGAAATTCTAAATAGGCGAATTTTTAGTACTGAATAAATTTGAAATTAGAAGAATTTCAATTTTTTAAATTAACGGGGCTCAGAATCAGAAGATTTCCGTAACATGTTTGCTATTAGGCTTTACTGAATTGCGTAGTGTATCTGTGGACTGATTTACAATTTGAATAAACTAAAGCGAAATAGATTTAATGTGTACATAATTTTATTTTTTCGATTTAAATTGACGAAACCGCTTCATAAGTTTCACAATGTTATCTTCTGACGTGTACAATTATTAATTAATCACATTTCTCTAATTTAGACTAAGACCAAATGATAAAGAAACATTCTTGCACTTCAAAAAAATGTCCATCCTGAAATATTTGTATTTCAGAACCTAATTATCGTTAAAATATTCATCAAATTTTTGTTGCAATTGAAACGACACTAGTTGCAATAAAATGCTTAATAATAATTTTTACTCCTATAGGATGTGCACTTTTTTAATTAGAAAATACAGAAAATACGCCTGTCTCAATACCAATGCTTATTATATATTTTAATACTATAAATTTATTAAAATTATATATTTTTCAGGGTAGCTGAGAATAAATTTCAATTAAAAATACGGAACAAATGACACAATAATCATGATAAATAAAACTTGTAATTTATTTTAGAATATCTGAATAAGCAGTCCTAGGCAGATGTACAGAAATAAATGTTGTGTACATTTGATATAATGAAGTTTAAATTAGAGTAGAGAAGTTTCCATTTCCGAGAAAATTGAGTGTGAAGCACGAGAAACGTGATCAGAATCTATTCGTTAAAGCCAAAGGAGCTTTAAAAAAAGATAATTCACAGTTACGAAACTACGGTTTCCGGTACTTTGACTTATAATGTGCACAATAGCGTTTGATTGTATATATCTCAATTAGAAATTATCTGAAAATTGACAATAGTTGATTAAGTTTTAATTTAGAACACATTCAGAATCGTCTGCTGAATTCACTCTGAAATGACCAAATTTGTCACAAATATTCTCCCTGAAGAAATTAGAAATATTTGTATACTCTTAATGATTTCCCAAAGTCTATCAGATGTTTTTTATTTTGTTCCAATGAATTTGTTTCTACGAATTGTCTCAATTATTGATCATTTATTTTAAAATATCCTATTTTTTCTAATTATTTTTTTTCGTCGAAGCTTCAACATTTTACTTCCAAATTCATCTGTTTGGTTACAAATGTAACTTTCTGACTAATGATTCATTTATCTTGTTAAAGAATCTTATTCTTCGATGTCTTTTGAAAGATTTTAAGAGAATTACAACTTTTTAAAGAATGTTTAGGAAATTTAAAATGATTCTTTTTTTTCTTTAAAAATTTAATTTTAATAGAATGTTTAAGCAGATTTCCAAATGTTTAAAAAAATTTGAATTTTCGAAAAATAATGACAAAATGTTATTATAAAAAATATGTAGATGATTTTTAGGCAATTTTTCTTCATGATAAACGATTTTAGAAAAAATATGAACCGCCTCAAAAGACGTTTAGAATTGTTAAATGAACTGTTTTGAAACCTTATGGTTTTGCAGGTGATGTGACCTATTTTCATGTAGTTAATTTCGTTTAGATTGAAAAAAAAAACAAATTAAAGGATAAAAAAATATTCTGCTTACAAAAAGTATTTTACATTTATTGAAAAATTAGCTCTAAATTTTATGAATAACTGTTTTTTTAAAATATGATCAGAATTAGAATATGAAAATTCGTAATTTCCTCATAATTAGTGGTCTGAATTGCAAACAATTTAAAAACTTGATCAAAACTCATTGAATTGATCAACTTTGGAGAAAGTTAGAAGGCAATGAAAAGTTTATTTCCTAATAAGAATTTTTTTCTGTTAAATATATTTTGTTTTATTTTATTCCAACTCTAAATATCATTGATTAGAAAATTAAATATATTTCTCAAGGCAAAAGAACAATTCATCAAAATATTTAATTGCCATATTTTTAATAAGTTAACTGATATTGATTCAAAGCCAATTTTTTTTCTAATCCGATAAGATAAAAGATTAACTCATAAAATAAAAATTTTTCCAAAAAAGAAAACGAACAAAATAAAAAAAATAAAGAAGTTCAAAAATGCAGACAATTAAAAATTCTTCATTAATAAAATACCTCAAAATTGATGATATTACCGAATTTGAAAATTCCTGATAATAAAAAATTCCAGACATGAAGTTGCTAACGGGAAATTCTGAAATTCTCGAATCTAAACATTTAAAAAATTGTTAACTGATAAATAAAACAAAGCAATTTAATTGGAAAATATATTTTTATATTATGTATTATTTTACGTAGTAATTTATTTATGCTGATAAGAAGATTTCGAAAATAAAGGCTAAATTTCACAACACATCATATATTTTGAAAACGATGCTAACATTATTATCAGTCGGCCCATGAAATTAATGATTAATTAATGAAATTATAAAAAAATAGTAAATTATAAACGATAAATATTACATTTATTTATTGTTAATATTTTTTATATAGTGTATTATTATATATTTAATTCTTTATTTAATCAATGAAGACAAATATTCAAATAGGAACTATTTTTTCCATATTCTTTTGACGAAAGTAATTCAGTTTTGACAGCAACATATTTTCGTAATTATTTATGTGTTCATATTAAACTTTTACTCGGGTGAACCAGGTTATATATCAAAGCCATGGACTAAGTCAAGTGACTGATGAGATTAAAATGTTATAAGTTCATTCAAATAATTTAATACGATGGTTGAAACCTCCTGCGATGATGTTGTAGGTATACATTTACGAGCGGCCACTAGCGCTGAAGGTAACAACAGTCACCTCTGGATGGTTCCTTAGAGCTACCATCTGCCACTCCACAAGTTTTTAGTCGCTCGCTTCCTGATGATCAAGAAAGTTACTGACAATGCAACAGGTGTTTAATAAAACCGCCTTCTGAGCTGCTGCCTGTATCCTACTGACTTCTAAATGTTCAAGATGTTCCGTGCATTTTGCGTGCATATTGCCTGTAGCCGAAATCACAATAAGATGAATAGATGCATGATTCACATTCCTCCATATGGTCTTTCCTTCATGCCTTAACTCGCTATACTTGTGGATCTTGGTTGTACAGGTTGACTGCAAATTTCGGTTAAGCGAAAAAGCAATGTTGATGATGTAGACTCTTCCACCTTTTTTTCTCCCATCATGATGTCAGGTCAATTGGCCCAGATGTAATGATCCGCTTGAATAGTAACATCCTAATCTAAGATGTAATCTTCACTTTCTAAAACGGGCATAGGAATGTATCTGTAGAAGGGCATCCATTCTTTTAAGAGTCCTTGGCTTGGGGCAAGTTGTTAATGCATAATGCCGGCTACATCATTATGTCTGAGCGTATAATCGCCACCGGTAAAACATGTCTTGATGTAACACGTGTTTGCAATAATTCCTGGTGCTTACAACCTTGTCCTTCAAGAACCACTTGACAGATGGTACTGTAAAGCGTAACATTTCGTT
The DNA here is from genome assembly GCF_010883055.1 of Belonocnema kinseyi. Lineage (NCBI taxonomy): Eukaryota > Metazoa > Arthropoda > Insecta > Hymenoptera > Cynipidae > Belonocnema > Belonocnema kinseyi. The sequence goes on from NC_046660.1 coordinate 52,348,207, forward strand.
TGCTGTTAAAATAGTCTCACTACCGTATAACTTGTGAGTCACACAGTTTTTTGAGATCTACAACGCGCCTACCCCCTAAATGTGGTGGTAGAACTACCCTTTCAATCGCTGAATTTCTGTGGTGCATTTGGTGCTTCGTCATTTTTACGCGAAAAATTCTGTTTAACTTTTTAAGGTCGGTGTTAGAACATTTTATGAGCCCGAAGGAGTACATGAGGACAGGGATAGCATATGTGTTGATCGCCCTGATTTTGTTTTCCGAGTTGAAAAAACTCTTCATAATTAATCTGAGTCTCGTAGTGAAGGCAGTCATTAGGCTTGTCTTAACTATCATATGTTGAATACCCTTAGATTCTAGAAAACGCAGATATTTATATGATTCGCCTGCAGTCATTGTGGATATAATTAATTGGAAAGCTACTTTGTCACATCGCTCACTTGCTGCAGTTTCTGGCCTGAACTAACGTACAGCTTTAGGTTATCCATGTCAAGAAGATGGATCACTTGATGACCATTCTCATTATCATGAATTCTGAACCCATGAGACATGTTGTTTAATGGTTTACTCAATGGATTCCACGCTAAACAGAACCATAGTGCGCTGAAGGAGTCTCCTTGAAATATACCCGTCGTGAAGCGTATTGATCTAGTTATCCTTGGTTGTCCATGATCAAAATACTTGAGTCTTGTGCCCCAGAGCCTCATCGCGGGGCTTAGAAAGTCAATAATGCGTGGGCAGATTTGTAAATTTTTAAGGCTTCAAGCAAATAGTCATGCGGCATAGAAGGAAACGTTTGCTTGTAGTCAATGTATGCCATGTGTAAATTCCTTTGATGCTTACGAACTTGATTAACGGCAACAGCATCTATAGTGGTTAGATCTTTACAGCGTCGTGAGTTTTTACAACATCCTTTTTGTTCTTCTATAAAAATGTCATCCTTGTCGCAATGAGAATATACCTTATCTGCAATGATAGCTGTAAGAAATTTATAAATTGTTGGAAAACAGGCTATCGGTCGAAAGTCAGATTAATTTTAAGCGTCTGGTTTTTTTGGTATCATATACGTAGTACCTTGGAGCACAAAACCTGGCATCAGATCTGAGTGTTCAATGATCTTCTGAGAAAACATTGCTATTTGCAAGATACACACTCGTCAGGTACTTGTACTGGAATTTGTGCACCATGTCCGGATCTGGAGCTTTTTAATTACTTGCCCTTTTCAACACCGCTGAAACATTCGAAGCCGTGATGTTTGTCAGATGCATTTCAGGGCTATTGCTTGTCCTTGCTTCCTATAGTTATAACCACGCAGCGTCCAAATTGCATTGGTTCGTTTTTCCCAAAACACCCGATCAGTAGTTAGTCATATCTTCCAATTGAGGGACTTCGATGCCTTGCTGGTTACTTGTCTTCGCTCTTAGTTCACGATAGAACCTTCTATCATCTGTCTAAATTTTTTGATTATTTTGCCTTCGTGCGTTACTTTTCTTGTACCGACGCAGTATCGCAGTAAGAACATCGAGTCTCTGTCGTTGAGAGTCTAAAATTTCATCCAATATTGCTGGTGTTAATGTCTCGATGTGCCGAGGGTGGATGATTTTAGTAACATGGTTCATCAGCTTTCTGGTTCTATTTCCTTTTTTATATTAAGTTTATCGACCTAATTTGCACCTTAATTTGCTGACATGCATATCCAACCTGATCTTCCATGGTGGATATCGATCCCTTGCTGGGAGAAAAACTGCATTTGCAGGCCTAGTTTTCCGGTCCAACGTTCTAACGGTTGCCACAGCTGCACAGTATACAAGAATTGGACCTCTAACGCAGTTTGTGCTACGTTCAAATACGTAGGTAAAACCTTGCTATCGAGATGTGCTATTAGTGCACGCAGATCATTTTTGATTTAAATTTAGGCAGAGAATGTCTTAGTGTTGGTTCTACATATCGAAACTCTAGTAAAGCATGACCAAAATTCCTTTCCAGGTGCTATAGTTTTTCTGAGATTTTCCTATCCACATCATCGTTAGTAATATCCGGATGTGGTTCTAATGGATCCGGTGCATGATGTTCTTCATCCCTAGCACCTATGCCTTCAGAATAATCAGGTATTCGATATCCACATCTTCCAAGGCAAAGACATCAATGGGAAGCTGTTGTTCAACTTCCATTTTGATAGCAGCTATTTCAACAGCCAAAATCAGTCTGTTTACAGATATTGAGCTTTTTTAATCTGCCAGATTCTGCTCATTTATTTTTGTGGCTAGCTCCGAGTATTTAAGTAAGAAGAGTCTATGATGTTCTCTCCTCACACTTTTACAACATTTCTCTGCCAAAAAATAAAGGCGCATACCATCTCTGTTCATATGGTATGTCCATCTTCGTCGCTTTTTTTGTTGCTGAACCTCTGATTCTGCCTCTGGTTGTATAAGCTCATCCACCTTTGGAGGATGTGGTGGTGTTGGATCATCTATCGGTTGAGGAAGAACATCAATTGCTCCTGCTTGACCGTTTGACGCGGATTACTCTAACTGATGTTAATTGCTGTCGTTTTCCCACGCCAAATCAATCTGTTGTTTAATCTCCATTGCTCGCTCTTCTGTAACATGTAGATTAGTTCTGATGTCCTTCATCTTAGCGATAAGATCTCTTAGTGCGACTTTTTGTATATTAGTATACTTTGCAGCACATTTTGTTCTTAAATTGTATCCTTTTTCCATTTTTGTTTAAAACTTCGTACTTTCGTAATAGGGACGCACTAATTCCTCTTTCATTATGGTATCCCAATTGATGCTCTCCCACGGTATTGCTGTCAAGGTTATCAACTGCAAATAGCTAGCGCTAGCCAAAGCATCCTGAGCAGGCACAGTTGATGTTCCACTGCTTACCGCTTGTCGCAGATGTTTTTGATGGTCAGCTGTTTGATTAGTGAGATCTGCCTGACCATCTCGCAGCTCACCATCGCTATCGTTTTCCACGCTGTGGCCCCCAGCTGTGGCTCCAGGTGCGCCCCGACGATCCTTGGGAAGCGACAAGTGATTGAAAATCTTTAATATATTCTTCATTTTTCATTGATGGGTTTTGGTGTTCTACGTAGTCCCTCTCCTTTTCGTTATCAGCCTATTTGGCATGGGAAACCCTGTCGGTAGCAATGCTACCGCCAACATTGCCGTCAAAGTCATGAGAGGAGAGCTTAAGCTCTACCGCGACATCAACGCGGAACACCTTCGGTAGGTTTTCCGTAATTATAAAAATAATAAACATTTTTGTGTTAAAATGTTGTCACAGGATTATACTGCCCGATATATCAGAGGCAGTTTTGTTTAGAGTTGGATTTTCATTTGATCATTTTGCACGGGGCTGTCCCCGTATATATCATTAGTCACGGACGCATTTTTATAATGCAATCAAGTGACCTCATGAGAGCAGTCTGCCCAGACATATTAGACTAAGCTTTGTTTTCACCCCATCATTGACGGACTGGGTTGAAGTTCAGTACACGATGGGGAGAGATATAAAGCTTAAGGTGGGTTCCGAACTACCACAACCTCGGTAAATGTACATTTGAATTTTTCAGAGGTACCGGCTTAGAGATCCAACCCCGGACCTCTGAGGTGAAGTCCGAATGTCTAACCAACTGAGCCACCGAGGCTCATAATTAATTAATACGCCAATAAGACTATAACCTACAATTAATTACACCATGAATTACCTACTTCTTTCGGGGTAGGAGGTTCATTGATTCTCATTGATTTTGAAATTCAATAGCTTATCCAAAACGTTGTTTTTTCTTCATCTTTCCCATAAAAATGCATAATTCAGGGATTAGTACTTAATTGTCTTCAAATAAAAATATTAATTTAAAAAAGTACTAACTTTTCAACAACAAAAAAAGTTACTCTCAGCATTCGTTAATTAGATAATAACTTCCAGGAAAACCTTAATTTTATTTATTTATCAGGGGAAAAAATTAAACATGTAAGATTTGTTTAAACACTTTCAAAATATGTTAAATTAAAAATATTACCTATAACCTTCATAAAAGGTATCACTGATTCAAAAAATAATATATTTTCAGGATTGACAGGGAAAAAATGGCTTAAGACAATAATAATTTAAAATTTTTAAAATATTTTAAGATTATTTGATAATATTTGTTAAATAGTTTAAATCTTATCGAAATATTTCAAGTCTTTAGAAAATCATTGAAATCATTGAGAAGAGTTTCCTGAATCTTTAAAAATCTTTTAAATATTTATGAATAATTTGTAAACTATAAAATTTTGGTGAAACCATGGGGAAATCATTAATGCTTTTGTGAAGTCTTTTAAATCTTTTCAAAATTTTGGCAAAATATTTGTAATCTTTGGACATGTTTCCACAATATTTGTAATATTCTTGAAATATTTGTGAAATAATTAAAACCGTTGCGAGATTATTGAATTCTTTGTGCAATATTTGAAATATATCGTAATTTTTTATAAAATAATTAAAGTATGTGTGTTATCTTTGAGAAACCATTAAAGCCTTTATAAATTCTTTTAAACCTATCTAAAATATATATTATTTATGCACGATTTCTATCTAGTACCAACCCCTTGTATTGTACCCGGAAATTAACCCAAAAAATAGAAAATAGCACTCTACACTTTAATGACTCAACTGACTCAACCGTTCTACAGAGAGATATAAGTGTCTTACTGATTTACAGCGAAATTCCACTGATTCTAATTAAGAAAGAAGTTTCTAGTCACATTCAAGGCGAAGTACGTTAAAACTTATTTTCAGTTGACTGAAAACTTATTATTTATGGAAACAATTGTTCCCCCTTTCAATCCTGAAGATGCATTATTTTTCGAATAAATGATACCGTTCATGAAAATGAACAGTAACATTTTCATTTAAAATATTTTTAAATTGTTGAAGCAAACGCGTTCTGTGTTTGTCGCCTACCAGAACTACTTTTTTACGTGTATGTCCATTTGAAATTAGTCCTTTTGACCGGTTTTAGTTGAAGAAATATTCGAAGAAAGAAAACGAAATAATATGAAAATCGGAAATCGTGTAATGAAAAATTTATGCATAAGGGAGCTCGGACGTACGTTTTCTTATATGAATTGTTGCAAAATACACATTATATAAGTTTAAAAAACACTGTCATGCATCAAAATTGATTTTTAAAACATTTTTTTACATAGTTCATCATTTGTATCCTTCTCTAGACTATGCTACGCATATTTCTAAAACATTACACAGGGTTTTTATATTTTACTCTGAGTAATTGCAATTTCTTTTTCCAAAAAACGTTGATTTTCAGTTAGTAAAAACGTCGATTTTTTCCATCAAAAGTGATGATCAGATTAATTAGATTTGTAACCAGAATAGCGGTTATCATTCATTTTTATAAACTATTGTATTTTGCTTTTTTTTATTGTTTTTTATTTGGGACTCTTAAGCCTTGATTAAAACAATCCAAAGCTGGGCACGATTTAATCCTCTATCGCCACCTAAGATCCGTGCCTGAATTCCCTTCCTCCAAACGTACGCTTGTTTATGCTATTTTTACTCGGAGAATCAGTATGTCGCATTTTTACTCGAAAGAAATTTTGATCCGTTTTTACTCGGAAGATTTTTTTGTTCCCTTTTTATTTCGAAAAACTTATACTCCATTTTTACTCCAAAATATTATATGTCCTGTTTTTACTTTCAGCCGCTGAATTATATTCTAAACCTCACTAACACATATTTTTTCAATTGCGTCATATAGCATTTCCCCATTACTATTTTTCATGTTGACAAATTCTGTACTTTTATTTTCTTTCATTTTTTTATAAAGGAGTTTCTTGCTTCCTTTAAAGCCGTTTTGTATTTTCTTAACTTCTTCTGCTCTAATTTTATCTTTTCTTTTCTTAATTGATCGTCTGAGTATTCTCTTTTTGTGTCTGCAATTATTTATAAGTCAATTTCTTTCCTCATCGCTAAGACCTGCAACGTTCAAAGTTCTCCTGTACGCTTCTTATATCTTTGTTGTTCATAAGCGCCTCCCAGGTTGCCTTATCTATGCTTTCAAATATTTTATTTCGGAAATCTATTCGCACATTCGGTTTCTGTAGGTTCTCAATTTTTATTCGCTTTTGTTTTGTTTTCTTTGTTCTCTTTTATCTCCATGCCCGACCTAAGTTTATTTTGGAGATCAGAAGGTTATGATCAGTGTCGCATTCAGAACCCATCATGACCCTTGGATCTTTAAATCTCTCTTAGCCTTTCATCCGCAACAACAAAGTCAATTATACTTTAGCTTTTTCTTTAGACCAGGTGTACAGACCCCTTTCTAAACATAGACCAACTAATCTATCTCCGTTATAGTTTGTTCTTGGATCCGCAAAATTACCTAATACTATTTCTGTATCCTGACTTTCGATGCTTACCCATCCGTTTATGTCATCTAGCAAAATTAAACTTTCCCCATGTTCGCAAAAATTAATTGCCATTTAAGATGTTCCAGAAGGCGTCTTTTACTTCTCTGGGATCACTATCAACTGGCGCGTAGCATGCTATGATAAGTATCCTTCTGATTCCTACTTTCATTCTAGCCCACAGCAGTCTGGGAGATAAGAAGTCATGATCTCCGAAATGCTGCTTCGCTCTTTCACTCAAAATCAGACCAACTCCTTGCCTACCATGTGATTCACTGCCTACTCCTGACCGTATTTCAAATCCGCCTTTCACGACCCCATTTTCTATATTTCCAGGAAAATTTATTATGTTCAAAATGTTAATTTGTTAAATATATTCATATAGAGAAATAATATCAAATTTGCTTAAGCTATTACTTCAGTTTATTAAAAATTAGATTTAAATCAAATTAAAATTGATGTATTTATAAAGACTAAAAAAAATTGATAACGAAGCTCGCGAAAATATTGCAAACTTATTACAATTCCTAAATAAATTTGAAAGTCATTTATTTAACATAATAATTAGGGTTCAAACCATTCACAGATTTAGAAAATGCGATACTGAATTCTTGAATTTAGAAAAAAATTAGAAAAATTTAACAGAATTATGGATCTTCAGTTTTCTTTTAATTTCGAAGATTTCAAGGGATTCCAAGTATATAAAAGGATTTCCAGGGCTTTTTTGGGATTTCAACCTATTTCCCGGAATATATCCAAAAAATTTGGAGAAATTAAAATCAGCATTCGAACAGGAAATTTTTTAAAGAAATTGTAATTGTGAGTTTGTACTGGAAGTTTTTTATTTTAAATAAATTTTGAACTAAACAAGAGAAATTACAAATTTTAAACCCTTCTAAATTGGATCTGGAAATGTTTCAAAATAATTCAAATTCTAAGATGATACGAATTATGAAATTGTAGCTAGTTTTGAGCTAGATCTGCAAATTTTGAATAAGGGTCATGAGACTTGTTTTAAGTTTTTGAGACGAACCACTTTGCTCTTTTGATTGTATTTTCATCTTATCTTGATTTTATAGAAAACTGTAAATTATGATTTTTCAAAAAAAGGTATCCAATTTTCTTTGTGACAAGACCCATTTATCTAAGCTTAAAATTATTTAAACAATGTAGCATATTAATAAAAGTGGCATTTATTTATAAAAAATTTCTCATCAACAAATCTGAGATACCGTGTGCCAAGAGAATAGTAACAAATAGTTTCTACATTGATTTTTGTTAATAAGTAAATGATAAAATGTAAAATAATACATAGAATAAAAAATCTTATCGAATAAATGTATTTTATTTTTTAATTTGTTTCTTTGCTTTATTATTTCACAACAATCTAATTGTTTAAATTCGGGAATTTCATACTTTTACATTGGAAACGTTATTTCTCGAATTTTCTTTTCTTCTAGAGTTTTCAAATTTCGTAATATCATAAACTTTAAAGGTATTTTACTCACCTAGAATTTTAAATTTTCCGCGACTTTTTATATTCGTGAATTTCATATTTTGTGTAATAGCTTTTTTGGAAATATCGTTAATTTTACTCACTAATTATTAATAGTATAAGACGGCTGAAAAATCCGAAAAAAGAAGATTACGGAACTTTAAAATCCCAAAAAAAGAAAATATTCGAAATAGAAAATTTGCGATATTACACAATACCCTTGCTGGGACAATATACTAGAAAAATATTTATGGTCGGGAGCCCACCTGACACTGGTTAGAATACGTTTCGTGCAAGCATTGCACATTTTTCAAGGGTCTTCACATTATCAAAGACGTAATTATGGATACTAGATGAATTATCATTTGAAAAGTATAATTTAAAGACTTATTACATACATTTTTCAAGAATTGAAATAAATTATTATAGATTAAAAAACACAGTGAAAAGACAGTTCATATTGATACTAAATAAATTGATATTGTCAACATTAAATTAAAAGTAGTCTTAGAGAAATTACGATTTATAGAAAAAAAAACTGAAGCCAATTTTATAACGATTTGCACGGAAAAGTAGAAAAAGGTCCATTCAAAAACTTTCACATTACTTTCAAGTAAACTTTTATATTTACTCTATAAGCACGCAATACTTTGATTATCAAACAAAAAATATTATAATTTGAAGAACATATTCAATTGAAAACAACAATTTAGTCGATTTTTTTAGTTCTACTCACCGATTCTTTGGCAGGTTTTTATATTTTTCTTTGACATTTTCATGCAACATCCTCAAACATATTTCACGACTGTGAGAATCTTTAGAAAGTTTAAAAATTATTTCAGGGTCGCCAGGTGAATTAGCAATGAAAATCTGCCCGCTTGGCGGGCACACTCTCGTGGCGTGCTGTGCGCGCGACTCGCAAGATTAAGCGCGCCCATGGCGCACAACTGTTGGTAATTTGGTGATTGTGAATTCTCTTTTGCGAAAGCTTCTTTGGCTTTAACGAACACAATCTCATCACGTATCTCGTGTTTCGCACTCGAAACATGATAATTATCTTTTAGGGCATTCAAAATCAATATCTTTCTTTTCTCAACTTTTTTTCATATCGTGCGTTATTTAGCATAAAATGTTTATTTGATTGTTTTTTGTAATTTTGTAATTGCTATACCTCGGAATTTATGGTTTGGTGAAAAAAAGTAATTAGAATAAATGTTTCGGCTTTTTGAATATTGTGAATATCCGTAGAGAGATTTTTTGAGTTTTGCAAAAAGTGGTCTCAAAAATATTCAAAATTACCTTTAGTTTGGGACACTAAAAGAGTGTATCAAAAGCCAACCTTATAAATTAATTTTTTTTATTTATTACTCATAGAGGGCAGGCGTAGGTACATACATACATACAGAAATACAAACAGGCAGACATATTTTTAAAAACCTGTTTTTACAAATAAACAACGGTAGCTAGGATTTTAAAACTTTCCAAACAACTTTTTCGTCTTTTAAGGAACAATTTTTTCTATTTGATTTTTCTCAAAAGATCATTTTAAGAAAATTATCCGCTGTTCCCTTCTTGCATCCGTGATTTCAGAAACTTTTTTTTTTAAGGTCACTGTGCTATGTTTCAAAAACAGCCTGATGGACAATACTTGTCCGCGCAAATTCTGCTATTGTGCCTTTTTGTTAGCGATCCTTCAATTTTTGAAGATTTTCCGGTACTTTAACCAAAAATCACTAGGTTTTAAGGAATCTTTAAAATTTTCAACAATCTTAGGTCGTTGAAGCTAGGCTGCTAAACAAGATTTTAAGTAATTTTTAAGAGCTTTGAAAATCCTCCGAATTTTTTTTAATATTTCAACTAACTTGAAATATTTTGCCGTATTTAAAAATATTTCAAGAGATTTTTAGAATATTACAATTTTTTAAAGGATTTTCTTTGGATTTAAATAGCTTTAAGGGATTTAAGAAACAATTTTATAAAGTTTAAACAAATTCACTCTAAATTTTGGATTTCACCAGTTCTATTTAGTCTCAGTATATCTAAATGATTCCACGTGATTTTTTAAGGTTTCTGAAGACTTGAATCAATTTACGGCATTTTAATAGATCTCAAGGGATTTCAAATTACTCTAAAACATTTGAAATCTGAGTGGCTGTTTAATAAATTTCAATAATCTGAAGTGGTTGCAAAGGATCTCAGGATATTTGATAAATTTCCAAGTAATTATAAAGCGCTTTAAATTTTTTGTAAATATTGCATGAAATTTCGAATATTAAAAACGAAGGAAAGAAAAAAAAAGATTTGGAATATTTTAGGGAACTTTAAAAGATTACAAGGCATTTGCAAAAGTTACGAAATGTATGAAAAGATTTCACATAACCTATATTTTATTATATTGTTTATTATTATAATATTTTCATGTAATTTTAAAAGAATATTCTTTCAAGAACAACATTCTTTGGCACCAAGATATGTTTTTTTTAATGAATGCTCAAAACTTTTAATTATATTATAAATAGTGGAACAGAATTTTGTATACGATTAAATTAAAGTTCAATGTGCTTAGTAATGTTGGGCAAATTGAAATTCTATTCAATATAAAAATCAAGTACGCAAAAACAGGATTTTTTGTGTCCACTCCATTGTATAAGTATATTAACCTAGATATAGATTTTATTTTGAAAGGGTTTGGATAGGAGGAAATTTTGTAATAATTCATAACTAGATGTGAAAAATCGGGGATATATACTTAAAATAAGAAAGAGCTTTTGATGCAACCAAAATACTTTATTTCATTTTATAATTAACATTTACATTGATTTTTTAACTTTGAAGACAAAAAAACCTATATTCATACTATGTAACTCTCACCGTCTTCAGCCGGATTTTTCTTAGAGGCACTCGCATTTGCTTGAACGTTTTGTGAAAGGAGAGGAAAACTGCAGAAAACCTTTCCCGAGCGCAACCTCTTATCGAAAATTACTCCTTTTATACTTGCCAAGTATACACCGAGTAAACTTTACGTTTGTTTAAGTCTTGGGTAGGTCTAACATTCGACGTGTCTCCCTCTGCCAATTTAATTTTTGAAAATTCATTTATCTAAAATGAATGCAAATACAAAGTAGTGATAGTGAACAAAATATAAAATTTATTTTTCTTATCTATTTCTAAAAAATGTATATTCTTACCAGGCTTTTGGGAATTGCACCACGATTCCCCACTAGGAACCAAGCCACAGATTCCGAGCAAGGTGGATAGTCTAACGAGCCTTCGTAAAAAGTAAAGGGAACCATACTACTCATGTTTTTAATATAATTTGCCAAGGGAAATGGAGGTACATTTGCCGTAGATTTTAGGGATCGCACCTTATGCAAACTTCCTTCAAATTTATCCAGAAAATTTTCGGGATTGTCATATCGACTCTGAAATTTTAAGATTGTGTCATTAAGGTAGTTGTTCTGCCAAACGTCAGATATCAGAAAAATACTTTTTCTATGATTTTAAGAGCAGAATTTTATAAATTGACGATTAATTTTTTCCTGAAAAACATTATCTACAATTCTTCTATTTCCAAATTTGAAAATAACTTAATAATATTACAATATAATTATTTGTGTAAAAAATGCATTTATAAAAAAATGTTTTAGTCATTTAGAGATATAGAAGATGGACAGAAAAAAATTCAATTGCAAAAAACATCGTTCAAATTAATATTTCTTTGTGTATATTTAAAAATTTTTCATAACACATAATGTTTTCTAGATAGAATGACATCAGTTACAATATTTTTATTATTAAAATTAAGAGATTAACTATTTTTTTCAGATATCAGATTTTCAGATTTAAGCTATTCCAATAAATTACAAAGGTTTTAGGGCATGTTTATAACTTGTAAACAATTTTTTAAAGTTTAAAAAAGTTTTAAAGTATTTTAAAAGATTTGAAATGATGTAGGTTATTTACGAAATAATTGCTGTCATACATTTTTTGTATAAAATTTTCCTTACAGGGCAAAGCTACATTCTGGGATTGGAAGGGATATTATCAGATATCCAAACATTAGAATGGCTGTAAGGGAAATAGTTGCCTAATCCCCCCGTATTTTCTCATGGTTAGTTTTTTTCAGTATAAAATTTGTTTAGTATTTTGTAGAAATAAACAATAAGAAAAGCATTTAAACTAATTAATTTGCACTTCTTACCGAGAACTCCAGGCTGAATACTGCAAGACCACCCTTTTTTGATTCTGCTTTATCAAATGATTTCAAATCTGTTCTATAAAAAAACATATGCATCTCCATATCCTGTCTGTTGAAAAAAAAATTATTGTATGAAATTCAATATCGGACGTTTTTGTCACTGCTAACACAAATAAAATTATCAGGACAAAATTATTTACTCACCTTTCCATCGGGACCAATTCTTCCGAGTGAGACCACTTTTTATTCGTGCAAGTAAAATGAATTATCATTAATATGATTATTATTTTCCTTAAAGGTTTTAATCATTACTATTCTAAAATTAATAGATAAAAACCGTTTCCATTTTAAAGGAACAGCTTATACTTAATGTAGGTCGAGGTGACATAGTCTTTTCAAAAGTTTCAACATATTACATTATCATTCTGTCAATAAAGTTAAAAATACGAAAACATCGCGTTCTTTGAAAAAACTTTTGTATTTGTCAAAAAATATTGAATATTTACCCCTTTTGGGTCCCAAAGAAAAGTGGCTTTTCCAAATACGTATTTCCCACGAAGGGGTCCACCAGAACAACTTGGAGCGTCTCCAGTCCATTCGGCTGTCATTTCCACTAAATTATAGGAAATGTTAGAAAAATTTACGAAATATAATCAAATGCGTAAATTTAAATAAGCAGCGTGTAATACCAGTATGGCCAGTATTTTTTATGGTCAATTTCTTTGGGGACTTTTCAAAGTTTGTAAGTTTGAGTGGTGTTTTCTTCCAGTCAGGAAAGCCCATAACGCTAGGTGATTTAATAAATATGGGAGATTGATTTTTTCCATTACATTTTGAATATTTTTTACCCCAATTTTTAGCATTCTTGTAACTAAATGCATCTGCAAAAAACAAAACAAAAATCATAAAGCTTTCTGATAAGATCAGATCCAAATTTTTGTTGGAAAAGAAAGAATGAAATATGTTTAAAAAAAGGTTTAAAAATATCACTTACTCGCTCTTAAGGTGATAATGAAAAGAACAGTGGCCACCAAGTGTAGCTGATACATATTGAAGCTCTGCATACTTTAAAATAATGTGAAAAAATACAATATTACAACTAGATTTTTATACGGATGTTTTAAGTCTTATTTATTTCTTGATTTTCTTCAAGATCTGGGAGCGTGATGAATAGATTGTACAGTCTTCAAACCTGATTCTAGTATTTTGAAGAAAGAATTCGCCCTTGAAAAATTGACTTTAAATAAACCGAGGTTCTTATCTCTCTTATCTTGTTTTCTTAAAGTCTGCTTTAAGTGACTTTTTTTAGTGATTTAGATTTAGTGACTTTCTGCTCCCCGCGTAGAAGAAACTATTAACACCCCTCACAAACACACACAAACATACACACACACACGATAATGTATGTAGGGAAGAAGTAAGAGGACTGAGAGTAAAATGAGTAAAATAGGGTGATCCAAAAAGCGGTTCTCTTGCAACAGGCCCCCCCCCCTCTGCAAAAAAACGTTTCCATTTCCGCAGAAATATAATCCGTAACTTTTTCTCGAAATTCGAATGTTGACACCTGCCAGCGGGCATTTTAAAATCCCATTTAATTAACGTTATGAATTTAAAAAAAAATTAACTCATGTTCCGGAGTGGTATCGAAACATGCCATCATTTGTAGGCATTCACAAAAAAATGTTTTTAAAGAATATTTTTTTCTGATTGAGGTGTAATTTTTTTCATTTCTTGGAGTAGTAACATTTTTTAAAAACATTATGTAATTATTCAAACAATTAATTATTGTCTATTTCCAAATTTCCAACAATTAAGTCAGAGATATAAACTTTCTTTTTGAATGAATATCCTATGCTACGGTTTGTTTAATAATTACGTGATTTTGATACATTTATTTTAATATTAATTAAATTTTTATTTGTTTGAACAATATTTATTTTCCTTAGCAGTTTTTTTATAACAAAAAATAAAATAAAATTGAACAAAAATAAATATGTTTCTGACTGTATAGTGTATAAAAATAATACATTAACCACTTTTAATTATTTAAACAAATATAATTTGCTGAAATAATTACTTACCCAAAAATACGTTTAAGATCATATTTTTTCATTTAAACCTAATATTAAATAATTTTGTGGAGCAGCAAATTTTCTTCAAAGCTGGATATTATTTGTTATACAATTGATTATTGTTTTTGTCTTCAAACTTGCTACTCCTCGAAATCATTCAATATTATTTTTAATTCTGAAAATACGATGTGAAACATGTTTTTGTACAAATAATTTTTTTTTTTAAATTGTTTTTGTTCAAAAACTTAAAAACTGGCACTATATTTTGTTTAACATCAGTTCAGTTTTTTGAAAATTTAAAATTTCCGTATGGTAATTAAATGGGATTTTAAAGTGCCCGTGGCACATATTAATATTAGAATTTCGTAGAAAAATTACGGACTTTCTTTCTCCGGAAATAAAAACTTGAAGGGGGGGGGGGCTCTAGAGTGATAAAAATATTGCAATGCATTTTTGGACCACCCTAGTGTTCAACTAAAAACTCAAAGGCAAACTGAAGATTTCAGAAAAAGTCTCTTACTTCAATTATGCAAAATTGTAAAAAACACTGCAACTTTCTATTATTATTCTAGACGAACATTGCAAAATTTGCAAAACGCAATTTTTCAACAATGGGTTTTTTTAGGGCCCCAGACAACAAACCTGCCTGGGAGAAATTCGAAACATATTTTTTTATTCGTATTTGATGGCTGAATACTATTTTTAATGTTTAGATATTCTGACATGGTAGGCGTTAACAATTGATCCATTTTTGCTTCGTAACTACAGATAATTTAAATTTTGGACGTTTTAAATTAAAGGAATTTTTATATATCAAGTGTTTAACCGATTTTCGGTTAAAGTTTATTCCGTGAAGTTAATTTTTGTTGCAGCGAATCTTTCATTGGAAATGGATGTAAAGTTTATCTTCTGTTTTTTTCTGTGAGAACTTTAGAAAATTAGGATTATTGAAGATTAACAATTTTAAATTGCACAATTGGCTACTGGCATTTCATTTGATACTATAAATTTCTCAAAACTTAAAATTTAAAATAGGTCTATTTTTAGCACTGAATAAATTTGAAATTGAAAGAATTTGCTCAACTTAAAATTTGTTGTTTTTAATTAACGGGACTCAGAATCATTAGATTTCTATAACATGTTTGCTGTTAGGCTTTACCGAATTGCGTAGTGTATCTGCGAACTGATTTACAACTTGAATAAACTAAAGACAAATACATTTAGTGCCTACATAATTATATTTTTGCTATTTTAAGGTAACCCATCCGCTTCAAAAGTTTCACAATATTATCTTCAGACTATGTTATTTATGAACTGAGGGTTTTCATTATTTCAGTAAAGTGGAATATCATTGATTAATTACATTTTTCTTATTTAGATTGAGAACAAATGATAAAAAAACATGTATGCACTCCAGAAGAAAATGTTCATCCTGAAATATTTTTATTTAAGAAACTGAATATCAATAAGATATTTATCGTAATTTTATAGTAATTGAAACGACACAAGTTGCAACAAAATCTTTCATAATTTTGACTTTTATAGGATGGGCAATTTTTTTAATGATAAAAACAAGAAAATGAAAATACGCATGTTTCAATACCAATGCTTATTATAAATGTTAATAATATGAATTATATATATAAAGGATTTTTTTAAATTAATCCATTTGCTTTAAATATTTGTTTGAAAATTAAATTAAATTAAATATTTTGTTTGTTGAATTTTCTATTTAATCAAAAGAAAAAAAAATATATATATATAAATAATTAAACTTTCCCAATACTATAAATATGTTACATAGAATTTTTTAATCTTGAAAAAAATGTCTCAAAAGTATTAAAAAGATTTTAACATTTCGAATTTTTATGAAAAACGAATTTGAGTCTTAACCTTCAGTTTTCGACAACAATTTTCTTATAGGTTCGTGTCGGAATGTTTCAAAAAGATTTAATTTTTGTTATATAAATGCAAGCAAGCAAAAAGCATCGATCCAAGTACTACTCATTCTGCTAAGACATGAGGCTCACGTTGAATTCCCAATCCCAGTAGTATGTACATTAAGTACACCATTCTCCAGTTTCGATTATTAAAGCCTAAGAGTCGGTTCATTGCCAAAGCGATCAGTAACAGACTGAATAATGCAATTGCCTTATAAAATTTCCACTGAGTTGATAACTCGGGAAGACGATCATTGATAATTGGAACCACAGCCACAATCCGCAAGGTTTCAGTGCTTGTCAATTTTTTAATCAAACTTTTTAAGCAGACACTGGATAGAATTCCTGTAATGCCAATGAATTGAATTTCATTTTGCATTGCGCTGTGAAAGAAGCAGATGTTTTTCTCTCTTAAACAACCACTAATGTCCCAAGTGGTCTTGTTGGAGATAATTTTCACACCTTGAAATTCAAAACTATGGAAAAGGTATTCATGGCTAATATGTCAGGCCCATCAAAATTGACAATGTATCTAGTTGAGAGGCGGGTAAAGAAGACAAATGGCGGATGATGAAAGCCTCCAATCTTCATTGTGTGGATGCTGGATGTAATTTATTTATAATATATATATATATTTTTAATAATGTTAATGAAGGTTGTTCGAGTGCTGATTTTATGGTTAAAATAAACAAAGTTGATCGAGAATTATTGAAAGGTTGTAGCTGACTTAAATACTGAGCATCTGTGGTTCTTTTGTTTTCAAAATTTACTAAGTTCTTGAATTTTGGGGACACTTTACTTAGCATCCGTGAGGAACATTACTAGATTTATTTCTCGATCAAGTGTTATGCATGTATTTAAGTTATTCAGAAAGCTGTGTTTTTCAGCAAGCACGAATATGTACCTAGGCAATAGAAGCCGAAAGAAAATGACCCATAGAATACATAAATTCAGATAAATTATTACTGAAAACTTTGATCATGAATCTTAAATTTGGCTAAATGTTCAATATTTTTCTAAAAATTGCAGGTCCCTAACTACTTACAATTTTTCAAACGAATTTGAAGTGTTCAGAACTGAGATGTTTAGGCTTTAATGTTATAACACTGACTGCTAAAAGAATACCAGAACTTCAGAGACAATTTGAACTTATATGAAAATCAATATTTACGTAATCCTTGAAAAGTTATTTTATCTTTCTGCATTGATTTGTTCGACGCAGATGTTTCCTAGCCAAATTAAAGCTATTCCCGATAACCATCTGTAATTTTATTTGAAAATATACCATGATACGTTATGTGTCCTCCCATTGAATTAAAATTCTTTCTTGAAACAGCTTACTAAAGAAAAGTCTAAAATATCTGACAAAGTAATACATTCTTTATATTAAATATTTTCCATTATTTATTTTCGCGAAAATCATAGGGCCAAATCAGTATGTTACATTTTTTTTATTTTATCGCGATATTATTTTATATAATTCAGATGGTTCATGAATTTCCAACTTTTAAAAATGCACAATGCTTGTGTGATGTTTCAGTAATGTCTTAGATATTTAGTAGCATGTTTTTATTTTAATTTATGTTTTCAATGTTTGAAAGCAGAAAATTCAGTGCGATTAAATGATATTTAGGTGCGACTTTGAAGGTCGTTTTAAAGGGACTAATTTTGTTTGTAGTGCATTACTACATCCACCAGAGGCTGAAAAATTGTTTAAATAAATATGTGAATATTTTTCAAAAAGTGATATTAGCTAGCTAGATTCATTTTTTCGACATAAATTCATCCCAGTCAAATGCAAACCACCTCTTCTGACGAAAAATGTCTTTCCATTCATACAATACTTTTTACTGCTAATCTTTCAAATAAGAGTTTCTTTAATTTTTTTCTTTTTAAATGGTATATAATAAAAAAAGAGAAAATAAAATTGGCGGAATATTCATGCACCTTCAAAAAAATTTGAGCTAAAGAAACTTGCGGATTGCTATGTTGTGAAAGACAAATGATTTCATATAAAAATATTCTTAGATTGTCTTTTCAAAAATTCAAATTTAAGAAATATGTTTTTGTTCTAGCAGAAATATTTTTTCAGAGCTAAGAATATTTTTCTATATTTTACCATGAATTATTTTGAATAAGAAATATTATTTCTGTTAATGATTACTATATTTTTTGGCTTGACAAAATAATGAACGTACTCCAAATCCATACCTTTAAAAGTTCGACTTTGGATTTTCAGTCACATCATAAGGCTTATTTAAAGAATAATTTTCGCATAATCACTTCCATTCACGCCTCCCCATTATTCCATTGAAAAAGTGCGAAATGCAAAATCAAGTTTTTAATATAGGGAGTTTCTCAACTTAAGTTTTTTTTCTAAAACCGAGGAGTTTTCATAAATATTTTCTTTAAATAATTTTGAATTGTCAAAACAATTATTATTTGCTTAAATGATTGTGTTTTAGCCTAGGGCGCACGACTGTTGGTTCTCGCGCTTCGCGCTCGTAAATGTATTAACCTCGCGCTATGCGCATGGTTTATGTATTACTGATACTCCTGCACAGTCTTTTTAAAACTTAAGGTCAAGGCATCGACAAGAGCTATTCAGTGGTTGTGAATTCTCTTTCGTGAAAGCTCCTTCGGCTTTGAGGAACACATCCGCATCACGTATCTCGTTTTTTTCACTTGAGTTTGTCCCTCAAATTTTAAATCATTTCCATAAATGTATATTATTACAATTCATAACATGAATTGGCATTAAAACACAAAGTTTCATTGTCTCATTAAAAAAATGCACATTCTTTAAAAAAAAACTTTTGTCATTAAATTTTTTACTGCAACTTCGTCCGTTTTTTGAAAAACTGAAATTCCGCATAATAATCTTATAATGCTAAAACTCTTGTAATTTTTGGTTTAAAAAAAGGGATTAGGCTAAATTCTTCTTTTTTTAACATTATAAATAGCCGTACAGAGAATTTTTTAATTTTGAAAAAAATGGTTTCAAAAATATTCAAAATACGCTCACTTTTTTCATTTTTATCGAAAATGGCTAGCTAGCGAACTTGCCCTTTATACCAGGTATCGTGTTCACAGACAGACATACAAACATACATTTCGACATACAGGGAGACAGAAATGCAGACATAGAGACAGACATATTCGTAAGAACCTGTTTTTCGGATTCAGGGGGTCTCAAAACGCGGACATTTACAAAAACTGGAAGGAGGCAAATTTTACACAAATATAATACCTGCTCTGATGAGAATGTAAAAATTGCAAATCAGGAAATGTTAGTTTTTTCTGAAACCAATAACACAAATAACGAATGTTAAAAACAATATTTACTCATCATACAAGATTTGCCACAAACAGTTTTTTTCCACGTAACATATTATTTTTTTTGTTTGACACTCAAAAATATTCTATACGTATTTTTTTCTTAATTTCAATATGACACGCAAAGAGTGCGAAAAAATTGTTTAGGAAATGTTATGTTTAAAAAAAATACTGCTTTTTTAATAGTTTATACTGTAATATTAAACAAAGATAGGAAAAATTATACAAATGATAAAATGTGGGCCTGTTCCTTAATTTTCAAATAAAGTATACTAAAATCCACTGAAATTATTTATTTAATAATACCAATTAAATATTTATAAACACTATCATCACCTTGCAAAATCGTATATTTTAATGTTGTCAATTGCATATATTCAAAATTTATTGATATTAAAAAATGCATTGTTTCCAAAGTATTTGACTACCCACTCCTAAATTTTTGCCAGATCAAGAAAAACGTTTAGTCCACTCTTTAAAAAAACCGGTCAAAATTGAACGAAAAATCTATTGGTTTATAAATATTTGATTTCTATTATTGATTAAATCAGTAAAGTGGATTTTAGTATACTTTATTTTAAAGGTAAAGAAAAGACCCACATTTTATCTTTTGTTTGTATTTTCAAATCTTTGTTTAATATTGCAGTATAAGCAATTGAAATAGGTACTTTTTTAAGAGCATAACATTTTAAAAACACTTTTCTCGAAAATTTTGCGTGCCATATTGAAATGAAAAAACACGTACCGAATCTTTCTGAGTGTTAAATAAAGAAAAAAATATTTTACGTATGAAAAAATGTTGGTGGCAAATATTGGTTGGAATGCCTCATCTATAACAAGTATTTTTTTCTTGCTATTCATTATCTCTATCCTTGACCCTGAAAGTAATAACTTTTCATAAATTGCAGGATAAAAAAAAAACTAAATTATTTAAAGCAGTAGAAACTAGTAAAAAAATCATTAAGATACCTTGTTTAGCATAAATCACTTTCAGGGCACAATGCAAAGGGTTTGGGGTAAAAATCAAAACATATTGAATGTAAATTATTTCTTAAATATTAGTTAAAAGGGCACTATACTTTGATTGAATGACGGATTTTAAAATGGAGACATTGTTTTTCTAAAAAATGAAAAATTTGCAGGAGACCCAAAAACAAAAATCGTACAATCATAAACTTTTAACCAGAGTAATTGAAATATAAATTTTGAAATTAAAGCATCATAATCCTTATTCAAAAGCATTTTTTTATTTGAAATACGTACCATTCAATGAATAGATTATTGTAACCACATTGATTAGTGTGAAGAAAACTATACTTTTAAGAAAAAGAGAAGAAAAACAGCATTAATAAAAATTGCACAAAGTTTTTCTTGAGGCTAACGAAAACAGAATGATAAAACGATTTTTTAAGTTGAAAGTAACAATTATCTTGGTCTATCACATCAGTCTATGCAAAGAAAAGAATAAGTATTTTATATATCGAATGAGCTTCTTTGAAAAAATACGATTTTTTGTTCTTGACACACACTTTTAGGTAAAAAAATTAAATAATAAATACTAGAATCAGGACTCATCAAGCATGACCTTCAATTAAAATATTGATGTTCTTCACCTTTCTATGTAAAATAATGCTTCCACTTTCCTGAAAAATTTTCACAACACGAAATTCTAAAAAACTTAATAGAAAATATCCGCTTTCTATTTAATCTACATTTAATTATTTGGGCAGAAGGACTAGAGAAATGTTTATTTTTTTCAAGCTCGTTTTGATGGCCTGACAAAGTTGCAAAATATATCTGCCCATGAAACTTTATTCGTTAGAAAAGTAGTGATGTTTACATACAACTGAATACTCACGGCTCAAGACAATCGGTCATCAAAGAGATCGCAGAATATTAAGTCTTACTGAGTCTTTCTCCTTCTGACTGATTTTTCACTGCTGAATTCCGGATCGACAAAGCAGAGGAGAAACACCCGCAAACAGCTTCTAGACAGGAGGATTAACGGCATTTTCCACAGAAGTATGAAGGATCATTGGATTTTGTATGACCTAACACGCTCGCTCTTCTCAAATCACCCGCATTAATATCAAACATTTAGTATTTCATTCTGACGTGTCAAGACAATCTCATTTGATCCTTAGTATACCGTTGCCCCCTTATAAGCCAAGACATTCCCGATGATAGCTGTAGAGACTGTCATGCGTACCTGGAGCATCTAGGACACATACTACCTAGTTATCGAACTCAAGCGGGAATAACACAAAAATGCAGAAGTGGCTTTGTTCCCTCAGGGCGCACGAAACCTTTGCTCGAACATTGTATTATGTCCATCTAAGATGGACAAACAATTGTATGCTAATCTCGCTTATAGTTCTCACTTGATCAATTTTTGAAAGTAGTAAACTGCAACTTCGAAAATGTAAGCTAGCAACGA
Source organism: Belonocnema kinseyi (assembly GCF_010883055.1). Lineage (NCBI taxonomy): Eukaryota > Metazoa > Arthropoda > Insecta > Hymenoptera > Cynipidae > Belonocnema > Belonocnema kinseyi. The sequence continues at coordinate 52,370,099 of NC_046660.1, forward strand.
ACTTGTGTATCCGAAGATAAGAAGAAAGGAGATGTTTTTTCTTATCTGCACATTGGACTTAACCACATCTGAAGTAAAAGAATTCGCCCAGGAGATTAGAGATTTTGGTTTTGCGAGAAAATTTTTATGCCACTTGATCACTACACCCGCTTCCAAAAGTCTTTTCATCACACCTTCCAACCGAATCACGTAAGGAGATGCTGATTCCATTAAATAGCCACTTATAAGACGGTAAAGGCTATTTCCCGCAACTCTCATGGCTGGTTGACCGTCTACATCTCTGTATTTTTCGGTCAGCCAAAATGCCTTACTTTTTCTCATAAAGCAAGTAATATTCTTGAACTGCATCAAATATTGAACACAAAACTCGTCCGTTATATTTTTTGCAATAGAGCGTTTGGAAAGAATCATTAATTTTTCGTCTGTTTGCTGTTTTAGATAATGGTGCACATATGAAGGTAGTAAGGGTTTTAGACCTGATAAAATTAGATCGTCGATAGTTTCAATTTCCTGTGGCAGTTCTTGTTTTAAAACCATACTTGTAAACGCTGAGAAAATGAATGACGAATGCAACATACAAGCAAGAAGAATCGACCCAAGCACTATTCTTTCTGCTAAAACGTGAGGTTCACGTGGAATTGTTATTCCCAGCGGTATCTGCATTAAGTACTCCATTCTCCAATCAAAGTGCAAGAGTCTGGTTACCATCCAAGTCATGAGTAACAGACTAACCAAAGCAACAGCATTGTAAAACTTCCACTGAGTTGATAACTTGGAAACTCGTCCTCCGATAATTGGTACTATAGCCACAATCGATAAAGATCGAGTGTTAGTCGATTTTTCCAAGAGTTTCCTTAAGCAGATATTCGATAGAACTGCTCTAACGCCAATGAATTGAAGTTCATTATACATGGCGCTGCGCAACAATCCGATGTTTTCCTCTTTTACACAACTAGCTAATTCCCAAGTTGTCTTGTTGGAGATAACTTTTGATACCTTGAAATTCAAAGCTTTGGACAACGCATTCACGGCTATTATGTCAGGCCCATCAAAATTGACAATGTGTCCAGTTGAGTTACGGGTAAAGAAGACAAATGGCGGGAAATGGAAGAGTCCAACCTTCATTGTGTATCCATGCATGTTTCTTAGTTTGTCTGGAAATAAATCGGATTCCGAAGAGTAGTTCTTTTGTACAAATGTACCAGTAAAAGGAATGAAATAATGCTGATTTGCAACTTCTTGATGGAGTTCTATGAAGCGATTCTCTTTACTATTTTTTGTTTGAATGAGTTCCATTACTGTTACATCTAAAAATTGTATGGACCACATAAATCTGAGTAAATCATGGTAGCTTGAGCTCGTTTTAACAAATATTAGAATTAGAACCTTGGGACGTATCTTTTCTGGATGTAATTGAGTTATAAAATTGATTTGTTTCAATAATGCTGATAATGGTTGAATGCATGCCGATTGTACACTTAGGATAAATAACAATGATCGGGGATTATTAAAAGATGGTAGCTGACGTAAATACTGAGCATCTGTGGCTTCTGTCTTGTCGAAATGTATTAGCTGAAAGCTAGAGGAGATCTTCTGACTAAGTTCTGACATTTTTGGGATACTTTCCTTAGAATCCGTGAGCAAAATTACTTGTTTTGTTTCTCGATCATGTCTTATATATGTTTTTAAGTTCTTCAGAAAGTTGTGTTTTTCGGCAGGGACGATTCCATACTTAGCCACCAGTAGCCAAAAGAAAATGAGCCAGAGAATATGTGAATTCAGATTCATTGTTACTAAAAAAGTTTCGTCATTAAGTCAAAATTTTATCAAATATGTTGTATCTTTCGGATGATTTCATATCGCTGTCTACTTACAATTTGTAGATTAAGTGTGAAGTGTGCAGATCTGAGATGTTCAAGCTTTGATGTTGCAGAACGGACTACTGAAATGTTACCGAGCTTTTATAGGGGGTTTTAACTTCATTGTGAATCAATATTGAAGTATTCCTCGAACTGTTATTTTTTCTAGCTACATTGATTTTTTCGACCCAGATTTTTCTTAGTAAGATTATAACAATTTCCGACAAAAGCCTACGATTGTGCTTAAATATTCACCATGTTACGTTGTATGTCCTTTGACCTATTTTAAAATCGTTCTAACAACATTTAAGCGACAAAATATCTGCTGATTACTATTACGTGATCTATATACAGTTCAACAATAAAAAAAGTATTATTAATATTTAATTCATGATTTAAAAGTTCTTATACGATAAGAAGTAGCTAGTAGTAATCATTTCTTATATGTTATTCATTTTAAAATTTGTAACATTTTTTTACAGGCTTTTCTTTTAATAAGTTGTATATTATTAAACTGAAATTTTCATCAACGATATCCTGTAAAAAGAGATATTTCGGGTTTCACTCGTGTAAAAAACTACGAATTGTTTGCCGACATTTCGTGAACATTACAGTTCACATCTTCAGGGCTGACCTGAAGATATTCAGATATTTAAATATTTCTTTTAAATTATAATTATTATTTATTATATTCCATAGTACTTTAAAAAGCATATATTCATTTTAGTATGATAATTAGACCACTAAAATAAGGAAAATGTTATAAGCGAGCATAGTACAAAAATACTAAATTAAAAATAAGTACACTCAGAGAAATTTCCTCTTGCGTCATATTATGTAACTTGCGTTATATTCTTGTATCAGAATTCGGAGAATATGTTTTAAAAATTGAAAAATTCTTTATTTTGTATACATATACATTTCTTCAAATTGAAAACTTTATTTAATGAAGAGAGAAATTATGTTTTATAAATCTTTAATCAGTTTTCATATTTTTATAGTTGATTAATTTATTATTGGGAACGACCGCCTTCTTCGATTTAAATATGGACTAAGCCCACCTCATTGAAAGAAAGTATGCAAAAAAGTGAATCACTGATAAACCGTAGCACGGATCGAATGTAGGATTTTCGAAATTCGATGGACGGGCCAATCGAATCGGAAAATGCGATCCGACGAAAGCAGGCGTCTACGTTCGTTTTTCGACATGCGAGCGACCGGCCGATCGAATCGAATAAACCGATCCGAAAATTAATGCAGGTCGAATTAAAAAATACTATATTCGATCTGACAAAATGCACACGTCTAAAACAGATACATTCTTAAAAACCTGTTTAACGAATTCAGGGAGTCTCGAAACGTGGACATTTCACAAAAACTGGGAGGGGGGTCTAATTTTGCACAAATCTAATACCTTCTGTGATTAGAATGTGAAAAACTTCTTTTAAGAAAAATCAAAGCGAGAAAGTTATTCCTGAGAAGTCAAATAGGTTTTTTGGAAGCTTTTGGAATCCTAGCTATCAAGCATGGTTTATACAAAAGAACTGTAAAATGTAAAATACGGGAAAGCACAAACGACGGTAGGTAGGATTTTAAAACTTTCCAAACAAATATTTTGTCTTCTAAGGAACAATTTTTTCTGTTTGAGTTTTTTCAAAGATCATGATAAGAAACTTATCCACTGTTTCCTTTTTGCATCAGTAATTTTGGAAACTTATTTTTTGTTTTTGAAAATTCACTGTGTGTTCTAAAGTATCTGTAAAACTTTCTAAACATTCTCACTATCGTAGAATATGATGGAATATGTTGCATACCAATTTCAAAGAAAAAGATTAAAACGTGCTGAAGATTCGGGGAGTAGAACTAAAAAAACGGACTTAATTTTTTCCTAAAAATGAGATTCTCTTTAAATAACTTGAACAGAAAAATTTCTACTTGTCTGCCCGAAATCCTCTATAGTCTCTTTTTGTTAGCGGCCCCTCAATTTTTAGATTTTCAGGTCACTTTAAACAAAAATCACTACGTTTCAAAGAATTTTTACGATTTTCAACAACCTTAGGTCGTGTAAGATTTTAGAGTGCGATAAAAGACGGTGCATCGGACCGAAACGAAGCACTCTCGCTCCGACAACCGTCCAGGTCTAACCATCCTACGAGCGTCACGGTACATGTACCATTTTTTTGAGCTTTGAATAAAAACAAGTAAATCAATTTCAGTCTCTTTTTACTATCCTGCTCTCTTCTTCCTTAGTGGTGGTCTGCTCTTTGTAGCCCTTTTGAGCTCTTGCTCTCTCTCTCGCTCTCACTCTCTCAACTTCTCTCTCTCTCTCATTTTCAGGGCCCGGTAAGCTTGTAACAGCTCCTTCATCCACGAAATCTTTCTCTCTCTCCCTCTCTCTCTCCTCAAAGAATCTGTAAGCCTGTGACAGCTCCGTGATCCCCGAAATCTTTCTTTCACTCTCCTTCAGGGGCCGGTAAGCTTGCAACAGCTTCGTCATCACCGACATACTTTCTCTCTCCCTCTTTCCGAAGTCGGTAAGCTTGGAACAGCTCAGACAACCTCGAACTCTTTTCTCTCTTTCCTTCATAACCTAATTCCGATCCTATACTATGCCTGAAAACGGGCAAAGGCTCTAGCAGCCAAAGAGCCGCACTGAAGTCGATGGGACGACTCGACGCCTTCATCCAGCAGAACAACAAGACGCTACCCGCCAAGGCGCCGCTTTACCTGAGCCCCCATCTCTGTTACCAACGCCAAGCTACGGTTCCTCTTGATCCAGCTGTCATCTACGAGCGACGGTTCCGCCCGAACCGACTTTCAACGACGAGCTATGATTCCCCTCGAACCGGCTCACGTCCTTCACCGAGAGTTCACGAGTGACAGTTCCTCTGGGAACCGACCTCGTCACGCACCGCTGTCCACAGTCAACACACGACTTTAGTTCAAGTCGGGACAAATCTATAACCCACATCCCCACTTGTATAAATTTTTTTTGTAATATTTCAACTAACTTATAATATTTTGCCGTATTTTAAAATATTCCAAGACATTTTTAAGATATTACGATTTTTCGAAGGATTTTCTTTAGATTTGAATAGTTTGAGGGATTTAAGAAACATTTTCATGAGGTGTGAACAAATTCACTATAAATTTTTTATTTTATCAGTTCTATTGGGTCTCAGTATATGTAAATGTTTCCAAGTTCTTTGTTAAGGTTTCCGAAGACTCCAGTCAATTTACGGGATTTTAATAGCTCTCAAGTGATTTCAAATTATTCTAAGGCATTTGAAATCT
>NC_046660.1:52375351-52389001 GCF_010883055.1 Belonocnema kinseyi
TTGACAAAGGTGTCAGGATATTTTTTAAATTTTCAAGCACTTATAAACAGCTTAAAATTTTTTTAAATATTGCATGGGATTTCCAATATTAAAAAAAAGGAAAAGAAAAAAAGGATTTGGATTATATGGAATGATTTCACAAAACCTATATTTTATTACAATTTTTATGATTTCAATGTTTTCATGTAATCTTAAAAGAACTCAAGGCATTTAAGCATATTACCAAGAACTTTAGAAAATATCAAATTCTATAAAATTTGGCGTGATTTCAAAAAATATTTTCGAATATTTTTGCACAAATGATTTAAATTAATTTAGAACTCTCCCTGATTTCCCAATAATTTATCCTGCATTTTTGCAGGTTATTCTGTATTCTTTGGAATTCTCGTGATCTTTTTAAATTTACTCAAATTCTTCTAAAACTACTCAATTATAATTATATTAATTGAATTTCAAATTTTCATATCAGTGCTTGTATGACTTTGTCTAGAAAATTACATCCCCAGTGCGAAATTACAACTAAATATGTAAGTTTTCTGAGAGAAATTGTGGTTTTTAGACTCTCACGGTACATATTTTAAGAAAGTTCTAGCTTAAATGCCATTTTATAGAATTCATAATTCTACATTATTATTTTCCTTTAGAAACCGTACTTTGCAAAAATTCGAGATTTTTTGGCAGATAAGCATGTTTTTTTTATAAATGCTCAAAAATTCGATTTATATTATACATAGATGGAATAAAATTTTTTTATTTGTTTATTTCTGATTTCTTCTGCCCATTCCATTGCGTAAGTATATCAAACTAGACCTAGACTTCATTTTGAAAAAGTTTTGTTAGGAGGAAATTTTCTAATAATTTATGACTAGGTGTGCAAAAACGGGGATATATACTTAAAATGAGAAAGAGCTTTTGATACAACCAAAATATTTTATTTGATAATTAACATTTACATTTATTATTTTAATTTTCATACAAAAAAAAAACCAAGTCCATGCTATGTACCCCTTACCGCCTGCAGCCAGATTTTTTATTAGAGGCACTCGTATCTGCTTGAACGTTTGGTGAAGAAAGAGGAAAACTGCAGAAAACCTTTCCCAAGCGCAGCCTGTCACCGAAAATTATTTCTTTCATACTTGCCAAGTATACACCGTGTAAATTTTACGTTTGTTTAAGTCTTGAGTAGGTCTAACATTCGACGTGTCCCCCTCTGCCAATTTAATTTTCGTGAATTCGTTTATCTAAAAATAATGGGAATACAAAGTAGTGATAGCAAACAAAATATGAAACTTATTTTCGTACTAATTTCTACAAAATATATAGTCTTACCAGGCCTTTGGGAATAGCACCACGACTAACCACTAGGAACCAAGACACAGATTCCGAGCAAGGTGGATAGTCTAACGAGCCTTCGTAAAAAGTAAAGGGAACCATACTACTGATTCCTTTAAAATCATCTGCAAAGGGAAATGATGGTACCTCTGCCGTAGTATTTGGGGAACGCACCTTATGCAAGCTTCTTTCCAGATTATCAAACAAATTTTCGGGATTGTCGTATCGACTCTGAAATTTTAAGATTGTGTCATTAAGGCATTTGTTTGCCAAAAGTTAGATATCTGAAAAATACTTTTTCTATGATTTGAAGAGTGGAATTTCAATAATTAACGGTTTAATTTTTTCCGGGAAAACAATCTCCACAATTATACTGTTTCCAATTTTTTAAATCTGGCCGCTTCTCTGGCACAATCTCATCGCGCTCAGAAATAATTACACCTCACCTTCGAATATTTATCCTTTGCATTTGAAATGCTTAAAAAAACTTCATCAAAAGGATTTTTTTAAATACCAGTATTTATATGCGTTTTTATATTTTGAATTGTCTACTTAATTAAGTATAGTCAAAGATTAAGTTTCTCAAAGCTCTGTAGACTTTGACGTACACATTCTCATCGTAACACTCGCGCTGCGCGTTCAATTTCCGACAGACATTTGTAAACAGGTTTTGTTGAATTTTTTCCCCGTAACTTTCGTCGTTTTTCCACACATTTTTTTTATTTTATTCTTTTTTCAACGTTATTTTTCACTAATAAAACAAAAGGTACGCGTCCTATCAATAAGTGATTTTTAACGAAATGGTAGATCTTTTTTGGGATAACAATTTTTGCGAATTCGTCTTTTTTCGTATCCTACATAGTTTGTCTACAAAATGGAATTGTTTATTTTTCATTATTTTTTTGTGCAATCAAAATTTGAATTTTTCATTTTTAAAGAAAATACAACAATTGATTAGGATAATCTTGTAGGTCTCTTGAAAAGAAATGTTTATCTTCTTCTGACTTTTTTTTATATCGTGCGTTTTTGGCTTAAAATTTGGATTTTCAGCTGATTTAAACAATTTCGAAAACGCTATATCTCTGAGAATTTTCTTTTTTCGATAAGAGTCATTGAGATAAATTGTTTGTTCTTTTTAATACTATAACTATCCATGCATAGATTTTTCAAATTCAGAAATAGTGATCCAAAAAATTTTCAAAATGCGCTCACTTTTTGAATTTTCATCAAAAATGGCTGGTTAACGGACTTGTCCTTTCTTGTAGGACCTAAAAAATGTGTGCCAAAGATGGATTTGATTTTTTCATTTTTTCGAGAGTATCCTATTTGCGGACGGACGGCCGGACAGACAGACAGACTCCATCGTGAAAACCTAATACTTTCTCAATTTGTTTAAAAAATATATTCATAAAAAATGTTCTAATCATTTAGAACTATAGAAGTGGTGGTCAGGAAAAATTTAATTGTAAAAAACATCGTAGAAATTATTATTTTTTTGTGTACATTTTAACATTGATCATATAAAATAAATGTTCTATTTTTAAATGACTACTGCTATGACTAAATGTTAGAATGGTTTCAAGAAAAATAGTTTAATAATCGCCGCCATATGTTCTTGTTTTTAGTTTTTGCAATATATTTGTTTGGTATTTCGTAGAAATAATCAATAAGAAAGGCGTTTAAACTAATTGATTTGTACTTCTTACCGAGAACTCCATGCTGAATGCTACCAGACCACCCTTTTGTGATTCTGCTTTATCAAATGATTTCAAATCTGTTCTATAAAAAAACATATGCATCTCCATATCCTGTCTGTTGAAAAAAAATTATTGTATTAAATTCAAAACTGAACGTTTTTCTCACTGCTAACGCAAATAAAAATATCAAGACAAAAATTTTTTACTCACTTTTCCATCGGGACTAATTCTTCGGAGTGAGTCCACTTATTATTCGTTAAAGTAAAACAAACTACTATTAATATGATTATTATCTTCAGTAATGGATGCATTCATAAATATTCAAGCTTTAATGAATTGAGAGCGTTTCTATTTTAAAGAAAGCGCTTATACTTTATGTAGGTTGAGGTGACATAGTCTGTTCAGAACTTCTAGCATATTACATTCTAATTTTCCCAATAAAGTTTAAAATACGAAAACATCGCGTTCTTTGATGAATTTTTTGTATTTGTTATAAAATATATTACATATTTACCCCTTTTGGGTCCCAAAGAAAAGTGGCTTTTCCAAATACGTATTTCCCACGAAGTGGTCCTCCAGAACAACTTGGAGGCTTTCCAGTCCATTCGGCTGTCATTTCCACTATAATATAGGAAAAGTAAAAATGTATGAAATACAATCAAATGTGTAAATTTTAATAAACAACGTGTAATACCAGTATGACCAGTATTCTTGATGGTCAATTTCTTTGGAGATTTCTCAAAGTCTGTAAGTTTAAGTGGTGTTTTCTTCCAGTCGAGAAAGCCCATAACGCCAGGTGCCTTTATAAATATGGGAGATTGTTTTTTTCCATTACATTTTGGATATTTTTTGCCCCAATTTTTAGCATCCTTATAACTGAATGTGCCTACAACAAAACAAAATAAAAATTAGAAAGCTTTGTGATAAGGTCACATACAATTTTTTTCGAAAAGGAATGTGTTTAAAAAAGGTTGAAAAATATCACTTACTGACTCCTAAGATGAGACTGAAAACAACAGCTGCTACTAAGTGTAGCTGATACATTTCGAGGCTCTGCAAAATCTAAAATCATATTAAAAAAAAAAAACAATATTACAACTATATTTTTATATGGAAATTTTTATTCTTACTTCTTTTTTGATTTCCTTCAAAATCTGGTAGCCTGATAGATAGATTGGAAAGTCTTCAAATCGGATTCTAGTATCTTGAAGAAAGAATTCGCTCTCGGAAACTCCACTCTATATATACCGAGTTTCTTATCTCTCTTATCTTGTTTGCTTAAAGTCTGCTATGCAGGTGTTTGTTTATTAAATTTATTTTCCATCCGTTACTACAATTCGCCGCATTTAAAAATTTAGTTACTCTCTGATCCCCGCATAAAAGAAACTACTAGCATCCACACACACAGAAACACACACAGCCAAACAGAAACACACACACGCACAAGAATGTACGTATGGAAGAAGGGAGAGGGCTAATAGTAAAATGCGTGCAATAGCGTGGTCCAAAAAGCGCTTTTCGAGATACAAGGCAAGATTATACCCCCCCCCCCCCCCCCCCCACAAACGTTTCCTTTTCCGCAGAAAGCAAATCCGTTATTTTTTTCTGAAATTTGTATATTAACATTTGCCACCGGGCACTTCAAAATCCAATTCAATTAACAAAGGGAAATTTTTAAGGTTCGCAAAATTCAGCTCATGTTCCGGAGTTTTATCAAAATATGCCAAAATTTTTAGGGTTTGAAGAAAAAATGGTAAAAAAAAATGTTTTTTCGGATAGAAATGTAATTATTTGTCATTGCTTGGAGTAGTAAATTTTTATAAAAACATTATGTAATTATTTAAACAATTATTCATTGTCTAACTTCAAAATTTTTGAAAATTGAGCCAGGGATATCAACTTTCTTTTTAAATTAGTATCCAATGCTCCGGTTTGTTGAATGATCATATAATCTTGATACATTTCTTATAATGTTTAATACATTTCTATTTGTTTGAACAATCTTTATTTGCTTACACAGTTTTTTTTACTACAAAAAAAATGAAATAAAATATAACACATATAATTATGTTTCTGATTGTATAGTGTATAGAAAGAATACATTAACCACTTTTAATTGTTCAAACAAATATAATTTGCTGAAATAAGTACTTTTCCAAACATACTTTTAAGATCGTATTTTCTGAGTTAAGACCATGTGCCGCGTGGGTCACGTGACCAGATTCCTACCTTACCGCCACCTTTCGTATTTCCTAACTTATTTTCACACAAAGCGCCACAACGATTTGCAACTTTGGGATAATAAATAAGAAGCACTAAGAAAGGTGGGTCTGGTTCTAGACTTGAATAATTATGAAAAAGCAAAAAAAATTATTTACAACAAATACTTTTTTCTTAATTATGCCAATTTAGGACCAGACCCACAATTCATAGTGCTTTTTGTTTGGTATCCCAAATTTTCAATTCGATGTGGCGTTTTGTATGAATATAAGTTAGGAAATAAAAAAAGTGGCGGTAAGGTAGGAATATATGGTCACGTGACCCACTCATCACATGGCCTTAAACCTAATATTGAAAACTTTCGAGGAGTAATAAATTCTGCTAAAAGCTTTATGTGATCGTTTGCACAGTTAATTATTCTTTTTTCTACAAATGTACTTATCCTCGAAATCATTCAATATTATTATTTTTTTATTTAAAAATACAATTTTCAAAATATTTTTTTGAAAATAATTTTCTAAAAAAATTATATGTGTTTGAAATTGAAAAAGGCACATATATTGTTTTTATACACTACACAGTCAAAACAAAAATTAAGTGTTCTATTTTATTTTATTTTTTTATTTAACGAAAAATAAATGCTTAAGCAAATAAAAATTGTTTAAACCAATGGGAATCTGTTCAAAGTTAGAAGAAATATATCGAAATTATATCATTATTCAACAATAAGTAGCATAGGATACCAATTTGAAAGAAGTGGACATCACTGGCCCAATTCTTAGACATTTTAAAAATATACAAAGAATAATTGTTCAAATTATTGCATAATGTTTTTAGGAAAATTTGTTAATCCAAACGATGACAAAATATTGCATTTCAGTCTGAAAATGAGATCATTGTTTACTTTTTTTTTGTGAATATATGATTGTTACATAATTTAAATGTGTTTAAACATTTGAAAATTGTTTTAAAAGTTATAGTGAATATTCACATTGTCCATTAGTCATTATTTGTATAAAAAACACAACGGAAATTGCTAAAAAATAACAATAATATGTAAAAAGGTAGTTTTTTTTGGTCATACATGGGGCACTGCGGTGAGGGTGAGGGTCGGCGGAAATAAAAGTGATTAGTATAGTTTTATTTCTTAGATACTCTTGTCCAACCTTAAAAAGTGTGGTAGGAACATCAGTTCAATTTTTCGAAAATTCAAAATTTTCCTATGTTAATTAAATGGGGTTTTGAAGTGTCCGGTGGCACGTATTAATATTCGAATTTGGGAAAAAATTACATACTTTCTTCCTACGGAAACGAAAACTTTGGAGGGGGAGGTGGTGTCTTGCTCTCTAGAGTGAAAAAAAAATTTGCAATACATTTTTGGACCACCTCAGTGTGCAACTTAAAACTCCAAGGCAAACTGAAGATTTCATAAAAACCTCACTTGTTGCAAATTGGACAAAAAATAAAACATTTTAGAAAGACTCTCAAATATCCTGCGTTGATATAAAAGTTACTGTTAAAAATAATAATTTGTTGAAAAATTATTTTTGCTCAACAGCATTAATTATCACCTTAATCCAACTACAAAATGAACAAAAACATTAAAATTTTAGAAAAAAACGCCAGTATTTAACAATAATATAGGAGAAGATACTTAGAAACAATTATGGTTTTTTTAAACGTTTATGTTTGCTAAATTGCATTTATTATCACATAAAATTTGTGAATGTGGGTAAAGAGTGCAAAATTATAGAAAACACTGCAACTTTCTACTATTATTCTAGAAGAATATTTTGATAAATGATGATAAATAGCTTCAAAAAAGTACTTATGTTACATCTGATTTACTGTTAGTTTGCTTTAAATGAAAAATTGATAATATATTTTCTTCTGGATTTGAAAACATTTTTGGTTGTTATGCGAAGTCTCTTACTAGTATTACTTCTCAAATTTTTCAATTACAAATTACTATTTTTAATGTTTAGATATTCTGACACGGAAAGCGTTTAAAATTGAACTATTTTCGCTTCCTAATTATAGATGATTTAAATTTTATATTTTTTAAATTAAAGGAATTCTAATTTATCAAATCTAAATGTGATTACCATAAACATTAGAAAATTGGGATTATTGAAGATTTTTACATTCTTATCATTTATGATTGATTGCACAAAAAATTGTGAAAAATGAAAAATTCCATTTTGTGGTCGATCTATGTAGGATACAAAAAAATATGAATTTACATAAATTGTTATCCCACAAAAGATCTACAATTTCGTTAAATATCACTTCTTGATAGAACGCGTACTTTTTGTTTTGCTGCGGGAGAATTCATTATCTTTGTCATTTTAGGTTTTAAAATCATTATTTGTTGAAAACCTCACGATTATATTAGATATGAATTAAGAAATGTTTTCTGGCATTCAAATTAATGTTCTTTAGCGCTGAGGATTAACAATTTCAAATTGCACAATTGGCTGCTGGCATTTGATTTTATGCTGTACATTTCCAAAATCTTAAAATTTAAAATAGGTCAATTTGTAGTATGTACTGAATAAATTTGAAAGTAGAAAAATTTGCTTTATTTCAAATTTTTTGTTTTTACTTAATGGGACTCAGAATCAGAAGATTTGTATAACATGTTTGCTGTTAGGCTTCATCGAATTGCGTAGTGTATCTGTGCAATGATTTATAATTGAATAAACTAAAGCGAAATATATTTAGTGTGTACATAACTTTTGTATTTTCCATTTTAAGGTGATGCAACCGCTTCATGAGTTTCACAAAATTATTTCCTAACTGCGTCATTTAGAAACTGAGCCTTCTTATTCTTTTAGTAAAGTGTAAAATTATTTATTTATTACATTTTTTTAATTTAGATTGAGACCAAATGATAAAGAACCATTTTTGGTCTCCAGAAGAAAATGTTTATCCTGAAATATTTGTATTCAAGAACTTGAATATCAATAAGATATTTATCGTAATTTTATCGTAATTGAAGAGATACAAGTTGCGACAAAATCTTTAATAATTTTTACTTTAATAGGATGCGAATTGTTTTAAATTAAAAAAAAAAAAAAAAATGAAAATACCCATGTCTGAATATCTATGCATATTATAAATTTTAATAATATGAATTATTTATATGAAGCAATTTTCAAAATTAATAATTTGCTTAAAATATTTCTTTAAAAAGTGAAATTAATGAATTATTTTGTTAGTTAAATTTTCGATTTAATCAAAAAAATTTAAAATAAATGAATTACGCACATTTTCGAGTGATACAAATACGATACATAGATTTTTTGAATCTTGAAAAAAATGTCTCAAAAGTATTGAAATGGTTTCAATATTTTGAATTTTTGTGAAAAACGAACTTGAACTTCAGTTTTAGACGAAAACAATTTTCGTATATGTTCATGTCGGCATGTTTCAAAAAGGATTTTATTTTCGTTATATTAAAACAAAAATAAATTTATTTGAATAACTAATATTGATTTCATTTTCCTGATCGTTTTTATTGCGCATTTATTATTTTCTATTTCATGTATAAAATCTTAATATAAGATGCAACCGAAAGAGTTTAATATTCATGTAAATAATGTTGTAGCCAGCAGATGACTTTTAGTCAAGGGCTTTTTTTACTTCTTTAAAATCCAATGACACTAGTTTATTTTTTATTTTTTAACTACTTCACCACCCATCACCGCAAAACACCGTACAAATTTTAAATGGAAAATAAAAAATGTTAATAATTATGGGCAAATTAATTTATTTCCAAAACAGCTTTGTTCTTAAAATTGTAAAATTCCATATGGCCTAGTCCTTTGTACGATTTTAAGTTAAAACTCGACTTTTATTCAAAAAATCAGGATATAAATAATAAAAAAAATAATATAGAATGACGCACAAAAGTCAAGATAATATTTCAAAAAGGGTTAATTAAAAAAAATAGCTTGTAAACAGTACAAATTTCAATGAAAGAAATGAATTTTCGTCCAAAAAGATGAATTTAAGAAGTTAAAAATATAACTGAAGTTTCCTTAATTTAGTTGAGAATTCATTGTTGGTTGAAACATGAACTTTTTGCAAGTAATGATTATACGTTTCTAAGGAAATCGTATTTTCAGTAAAAAATTACGAATCTTAAAGGTTCAAAATTGTAGTGTTTGGTAAAAATTCATTTTCCTAATTTAAGTTTCACAATTATATTTTAAAATTCGTTTTTTACTGAAAATTTAACTATTTTATTTTTGGTTGCACATTTATCTTTTTTTGGTTAAAAGGAACACATGTTTCTTGCAAATTTTAAGAAAATCCTAAATAATACAAAAAATTACAATTAATATAATTACAATTGCTTATTTTTCTTAGAGAAAGAAATTATTAAAATATTTATTATAATATTTCTCTCAATTTTAATACAACATAATTAATTTATGTTAATGTTATCCGCTTAGGAATGCATGGTGAATTATGCTGTAATGGAAAATTTCATTTATATAAAGTTTTCCCTTGGTTATCTTTTTTTTAGGTATCATGATATTATCGGACTTAACGAAACAATGATCGTTAAAATAGACAGTTTTTAAACATTTTTTTTATTTTAACTAACTTATTTATGAGAAATACAACATTTTATAATTACAATAAAATATAATACAATAATAATACACATATAACAATAATTAGTTTTTGGCAGAGCTACTAATAGCATGATGCAAATTCATAAATATAAAATTCGAATTTCGATTTTTGATGATCGACCACCTTTCATAATTAGTTCGTTTTTCGAAAAAAAATTACGAATTTTTTCTCATATTATTTAACATTAACGCACACCTCGTGGATTTTTAAATTAACATGGGGTTAAAGAAAGAACAGCTCTGTTATCGAAAAATGGAAAAAAGAAGCACTTGTTATTAAATTAATGTTTAACCACCTCTTGGTGGGTATTTATGGAATAATTTCGGCATAATAACTTCTAATTTTTACCTATACCCCTGTGCAACTCCCTTGTATCTTAGCCGAAAAATACATGTTAAAAAAATGAAATAGAAGTGTTTTTGTCAAATTCATGTTAGGTCGTTATTTTTCGGAACTTACTCAAAATGAATTATTTCTATTAGATAAATGAAAAGTTTTCAAATATAGTTTATCTGAATACGTTTTTACAGATTCTTCAACTGTATTATTTATCTCGAAAATTATAAATGTTCACGAATTACACAATTAAAAAGAAGGTTGAAAATAATTGTTTACGCATTTGAAAAACAGCAAGAAGGTTGAAGAACTGCCGTCTTTAGAATGAATGTTATATAAATTAACACTGTAGGTCAAAATTAAAACTTATTGAATGAAAAGCATTTCTCAAATATGGCAATAACTTTAATTGCGACGTAAATAAAAAGTTCTTCTTTTTCTAATCTTTTCGAAAACTGAGCTTTCCCTCATTAAATCCCTATGTTAGTTTCAAAAGCACGACAGGATGAATTAAGGTTGACCGAATTAAAAAGAAACGAAATTTGGTTTTTCGAAAAAAGAATTAATTGGTGGGGATCGATCAACAAACCATACATACAAAAACTTTAAACGAGAGTTATTGAAATATACATTTTAAAATAATAATAATATAATCCTAATCTGTACCTTTTATTATTTCAAATTCGTCTCATTAAATGAAGCAATTATTATAAATATATTAGTCAATTCCAATAAGGCGAAGAAGAACTGCATAATGAAAAATTGAAAAAATTTTTTACTTTAGACCAATGCAAAATCGTTAATGAGAATATTTCAAATTGAAAGTAAAAAGTAATCTGGAATTGTCAATAACAGATTAATATAATCAAATACGGCCTTCTATGAATTTAGTGACTTTCTTCACCTTCCTATATAAGTTAACGCTTAGAATTTCCCTAAAATTATTCACAATACGAAATCATAACAAACGTATTAAAAATGCTGCTGATCATCAGGTAGCATATTGATGACAGAGTACAGATACTATCTCATGCTAGGAGAAGGGTAAATCAGAGGGAGAGCAGGGTTAGAGAAATTTAAGAGTTTTCCTGTCCCCCATCTTGACTCTTGCAAAAGCTTCGGGTTACTGTTGACCAGTCGACCAAACCAGAGGAATGCTGAAAAAAGTATTCGGATGCATGAAGAACTATTCCGCTTTTAGACGAAATAGTATCAAAACCTTCTGGTGAAAGAAATTTACTTCAACCCACTAGCATTTAGCCTAATTTTTCATCTCAAATCCAAAGTCGAAAGAGCCTATTTCGGAATAGTTTGTGCAAAGACGCACAATGCACCTACTGAAGATTGGCAACATAGCTTACTCTAGGAATTACATGGCAATAACTTAGCTAAACACGCTTAAGACGATCCTCACAGCCATCCTAAATGATAGGATTGTTCAGACACTCAGACCTGTGGCTTTTAAGAAACTCTGCTCTTTGATATATGTATCTGCAAAGATGCAGCATCTCACCAGCGTCACCTGTTAATACCCTGAACTGACGGGCGGAAAGCTCTTTCTTTAAAATCTCACAGATTTATTATCGGTCTTTCGGAGAGCTTGAAGCTTCATTACCATATCTTGCGGTGCATATGGTATAGAGATTCATGCCACTTCAAAAAATAAGAGTTCCTATCTCATATTTTGTGATCACTAACAGCGTGACCTTTTAGAAATGGTCTTTCAGGGCGACACCACGAGCCATCTCCTCTTCTCCTTCATATTATTGCCAATATCTTTTGAACTTCAATATTTAAAAGGGTACGTATTTTTAATGAATGTTACTAAGATCTATGCTGGAAATGCAAAGGAACTGGATCTAGTTCTAGGGATTGTCGAGAAATATACTCAGGAGTTTGGAATTGAGTTGGGGTTAGAAAACTGCGCAAGGGCAAACTTTAAGCGAGGGAAAGCTAATGGCATCTTCGAAGACCCTGACTTTATCAACAGAAGCGATTTACGACACCTTGGCGCTGAAGAGACATATACATACATGTTCGTGACTCAGAGCTGCATTTAGTACGAGGTACCTGCAAAGGATACTTTACGATGCTTGCCGTCTTGGTAGTATACTATCAGTTTGGAGTGGCTCAGTGGAAGAACGACGACCTGATATCTCTAAAATATCGAGACACTTGGGTTTGTGCACATAAGTAAAAGAACTATTTAAGCCATCTATTGCACGACTTAAATCTGTCGTTTTCAAGGTGGTTGCTGAATAATGCATCTTGAATGATAGGAAACAAAGGGAAAATGAGCCTCTCTGTACAAAGCAGCGGAGGAGGTTGCTTTCGCGAATAGCTCCGCAACTAGAGGATGCACGGCATCTTTCACAGAAATGTCAAGTGTCTGTCGATGTCGTATGAGCTAAAACTTGCTCTTGTAAAGTGCACTTCACTAAAGTCAGGTACAAAGGGTCGCCAAATTTTAAGCCAACAATTTCCCCGTGGTAACTGAAGAGCGTCTCCTGCATTCCTCGAGCATCCAGAGTACATATAGTACTGCAAATATCCAGCTGCCCAACTGATGCGGGAATGAAGTACATCCAAAGGCATAATAAGGCACTAAGAGTGCTTTTTTTACCATTTATGTCACTCTCACGGAAAAGTAAGCTCTTGTATTTTCCAAGCTATCATAGGATTATTATTATTTATTATTACACCAGTAAGCCATTTCCCTTTCAGGGTAGGCGTGACTCACTCGGCAGAGGAAAGGAATAGTGTGTGGAAGCGATAGAGATTTTTCAGATTGATCCAGAATTCTCGTGCTATTTAAGTAAATAACACGTTCGTTCCGCAACACTGCTCGGACCCAGGTTGCTGATCAATCTCTCTAGCAATCACCCCAAGCGAAGAACCACACGAAGTCGTTATGTAAGGTTCCCCACTTACGTCCATTAATAGCTAAGATCTTTGTTCCAGGCGTCGTTCACTCTACTGACACTCTTTTTATTAACTATTTGCCGCGATACTTTCCTGTCCTGGCATACTACTCTAGCTTCTTTCATGTCCATGCATTTTTCACGCAGGCTCTCGTGATTCTATGACTTCTTATGTCTCTTCTAAGTAGGGTCTCATTCACACATTCTAACCATTCTTTCCGCGGTCTACCTCTGGGCACGTTGCCATTTACTTTACCTTGATACACTTGTTTCGTTAGTCGTTCATTTGGCATTCTCTCAACATGTCAGTACCATCCTAACCGATTTCTTTCCCATGTATCTGCTAGCGTATCTTCTGCACCACATTCTTTTAGAATTATCTCGTTACTTATTTCGTCCATTAGGGATTTCCCGCTTATTATGCGCATGAATCTCATGTCAATTGCGTTAATTTTACTCTTATCTTTTTCTTGATAAGTCCATGTCTCGCTACAGTA
>NC_046660.1:52389101-52417828 GCF_010883055.1 Belonocnema kinseyi
CCTCGTACCCTTACTGTTTCGAGATCCACACCCTCTTCGTCGAAGAGAGCCATTCTTAAACACTTGTCCATAAATAATGTAAATAACCATGAAGACATAACGTATCCTTATAATAGCCTGAAAAGCATCTCTATGTGTCCAGGAAATGCTAAGGCACAAGCAGTGGAAATTCAGAATTCGCTACGTATCCTCAGAGTAAGCAATAATTTTACCGGATGATTGTACTGAGTCTATCGCAAACTTCCACCACTAATATCAGGGTCAAGAGACGTCGTTACATCTGAAATGTCACCGCGATTTCGCCAAAAGTGGCTGGAGGGCACCCTCTCTCGTTGAAACCCAGCGGGTGTCCTCATAACAAACCTTTGACTATATTTGTTATACAGAAAATTATATTATTATATCCTCAAACTTTTACACATAAAAACAATTAAAAATCGCATTTCAATCTCGCTTACAGTTATCTATTTATGAAGTTTTTAAAGTAGTATACTAAAACTTCAACAATGTAAGCTAGCAACGAACACGTGTATCCGAAGAGAAAAACAGAGAAGATGTTTTTTCTCATGTGCACATTAGACTCGACAACGTCTGATGTAAATGAATTAACCCAGGAAATGGTAGGTTCTGTGCCTGTTAGTGAATTCGTATGCAACTTAATCAATTTAATCCTGATTTAAGTCAAGGCTTGTAAACGCTGAGAAAATGAATAACTGCAAGACACAAGCAAGAAGCATCGATGCAAGGAGTATTCTGTCTGTTAAAGCAGGAGATTCACGTTGCATTCCTAGTCCCAGTAGTATCTACATTAGGTACGTCATACTCGAATAGATTGACAAATGCAATTGCGTTATAAAATTTCCACTGAGTTGATAACTTGGGAAGACGATCTTCGATAATTGGCACCACAGCCACAATCCGCAAGGTTTGAGTGCTTGTCAATTTTTACATCATACTTCTTAAGCAGACCCTGGGTAGAATTCTTGTAATGCCAATCAATTGAATTTCATTGTGCATTGGGCTGTGAAAGAAGCCGATGTTTTTCTCTTTCAAGAAACTACTAATGTCCCAAGTGGTCTTGTTGGAGATAACTTTCAACACATTGAAATTTAAAGCTTAGGGCAACGCATTCATAGTCAGACCCATCAAAATTGACACTATGTCCAGTTCAGTATTAGTTAAAGGAGTGAAATAATACTGAATTACAATTTTTGATGGAGTTCTATGAAGTGGTTCTCTCTACTATCTTTTGTTTAAATGACTTTCATCACTGTTGCATATAAAACTGGTATGTTGTTGAAATGGATTAGCTGAAAGTTAGAAGAGATTTTCTTACTAAGCTCTTAAATTTTGTGGACACTTTTCTGTACAGTACACTTACAGTACTCTTATCCGTAACAACATTACTTGATTTATTTTTTGACCATGTTTTATGTATATTTTTAAGTATTTTAGGAAGCCGTATTTTTTAGTAAGCGCGAATCCGTACCTAGACACTAGTAGCCAAAAAAATTACCCAGATAATATGCGAATTCAGACCTACAATTACTGGAACAGATTTATCATGAAGCCCAAGTTAGGCTAAATATGTAGTCTTTTTCTGGTAATTTTATGTCGTTAGCTACTTACATTTTTTCAAATGAATTTAAATATTTAAGAACTGAGATGTTCATTCTTTAGTGTTACAACACTGATTGCTAAAAGAATACCAGAACTTTAGAGGTGATTTAAACTTATATGAAAATCAATATTTACGTATTCCTTTTAAAGTGATTTTATCTTTCTGCATTGATTTTTTCCACCCACATATAGTATTACTTTTTATTTCAATTAATGTTTAAAATCAGGATTTGTGTGATTGTTAATTCTCTTTCGTGAAAGCTTTTTTGGATCGAAGGAATACATTCTCATCACGTATCTCGTGCTTCGCACTCGAGTTTGTCCCTAAAATTTTGAATCATTTCCATAAATGTATATTATTACAATTCATGACACGAATTCCCGCGTGAAAACAGTTTGAATGGCTCAAGCATAGAAATACAATAGGAAATATCTGGGTAAAGCATGGGTCACGGCTGAATGGGGGCATGGCGCAAGCCTTGCTCCTGGCAGAGAAAATAAGCTTGCATTAAACATGAAGATCTTAGGTTTGCCAAAAGTCGACACTTCTCTAAATGGTAAGTTCACTGCCCGGGTGCACAGGGTCGCACGCCAGGTAGTTTAGCACGTATTGTACGTTAATTTAAAAAAATTTAATTGTGCCAATTGCCAAAATAACTACCATTAATAAGTCGATGATCCGGATGTACCAGATTGAGCACCAGGTAGTGTAATACG
Organism: Belonocnema kinseyi; assembly: GCF_010883055.1. NCBI lineage: Eukaryota > Metazoa > Arthropoda > Insecta > Hymenoptera > Cynipidae > Belonocnema > Belonocnema kinseyi. Next base: position 52,391,439 of record NC_046660.1, read on the forward strand.
TATTCTACGACAACTTTTTGAAAATTTAAATTTTGTGAATAATTAAAACAGGTCCAAATGGTGAGGCGACGACCCGGGTGAACCAGTTCGTGCCCCAAGTAGCTCAGCACGTATTCTACGAAAACTTTTTTAAAATTTACATTGTTCCAACCGCCAAAATTACTAGAAATTGTGAGTAAAACATTCGGATGCATCAGCGCTCGAGCACCAGGTAATTAATTACGTATTCTACAAGAACTTTTTTTAAATTTATGTTTTGTGAATAATTAAAACAATTCCAAATGGTGATTCGACAATCCGCATGCATCAGGTTGCGCCTTAGATATCTTAGCACGTATTCTGCCAGAACTTTTCCAAAATTTAGATTGTTTTAACACTGAAAATTACTAAAAATCGTGAGTCGACGATCCGGGTACTTCAAATCGAGTACCCGGTAGTACAATGTGTATTCGACGAGAACATAAAAAAAATTTAAATGTCGGGAATAATGAAAAAAATTGTAATGGTTAGTCGACGACCCGGGTGCACCGGGTCGCGCCCCAGATCGACTCTAATTTTTAAAATATTCTCGTAGAAAACGTTTTATACTACCTTGCGTTCAACCTAGAGCACCTAGGTCGTCGACACTCAATGTTGAGTAATATTGGCTGTTGAGACAATTAAAATTTTAAAATAGTTCTAGTAGAATGCATGCTAAGATACCTAGGGCACGACCTGGTGCACCCGAATCGTCGACTCACAATTTTTAGTAATTTTAGCTGTTAAAACAATGTACATTTTTCAAAATTTCTCGTATAATACGTACTAAACTACCTGGAGCACGACCCGGTGCACCTATGTCATCGAATCACTATTTGTAATTGTTTTCATTATTGACGAAATTTAAATTTCGTAAAAAGTTCTCGTAGAAAACATTTTAAACTACCTTGTGTTCCACCTGGAGCACCCGCATTGCCGACACACAATTTTTAGTAATTTTCGCTGTTACAACAATCTAAATTTTGAAAAAGTTCTCGCAGAATACGTGCTAAGGTACCTGGGGCGCGACCTGGTGCACCTGAGTCGTCGACTGACCATTTGGAATTGTTTTCATTATTCACAAAATTTAAATTTTTTTAAAGTTCTCGTAGAATACGTATTACACTACCTGTTGCTCGATCTGGTGCATCCGGATCATCGGCTCACAATTTTTAGTAATTTTGGTTGTTTGAACAATCTACATTTTGAACAAAAATCTCGTAAAATACGTGTCAAGCTACCTAGTGCGCGGTAGACTCACGCGGATCGCCGATATTCTAATGGTAGTTAATTTGGAAATTGTCACAATTAAAATTTTTAGAAATTTCTCCTCACATGTTACATGTTTTGACATGTAAAATGTAAGGTTACACATTCTTATGAATATTCATTCGTTTTTAGCGTGGCCTAAGCATGGGAAACGGAAAGGAGCAAGGCTTGCGCCATGCTGCCATTAGCCGTGAACCATGCTTCAGCCAAATATTTCCCAGTGTCTTGCTATGCTTGAGCCATGCAAACTTTTTTCACGCGGGTTGGCATTAAAACATAAAGTTTAATTGTCTCGTTTAGAAAAGGGCACATTCTTTATAAAAAACTTTTCCTATAACAATTTTCTGCAATATCTGCTGTTTTTTCAAAAACTGAACTTGCGCATAATAATTGGGATAAACTGTTCGTCTTTTTGTATAACATGAACATCTCTACAGAGAATTTTTAAATCATGAAAGAATTTATTTTAACAAATTTTCAAAATGCGCTCCCTTTTAGAATTTTTATCCAGAATTGCTGAATATTTTTTTGTTTAGTTATCGTACTCACAGACACACAGACATAAAGGTAGACGGACATATAGACAGGCGCATTCATAAAAACCTGTTTTTCGGATTTTAGGCGTCTCAAAAAGTGGAAATTTTAACAAAATTAAAAGACAAAAGTTGTGATAAGAGTGTTCCTACGCAGCGGGCAGATTTTTTTTTGGACCTTTAATTATGTTTTTCACGATTACAATACAAACCACGCATCCTATCAAAAAGTGATTCATAACAAATTTGCAGATCACTTTCAAATGAACAATTTTCTTATACTCATCTTTCACCGTATTTTGCATAGTTTTTCCAAAAGTGTAATTTTTGACTGTTTACATATCTTCCGTTATTGGGCTTAAAATGTTCATTCTCGTGTGTTTTTTTGAATTTTGTAAAAACTATATCTCTAGTAATTTTTAGTTTTTAAAAATAATCATCAAAATAAATTTGTCGTCCTTTTGAATACTATGAATATCCGTACGGAAAATTTTTGAATTTAAAAAAAGTGGTCTTAAAAATATTCAAAATGCGCTCACTTTTTGAATTTTTATCCAAAATGGCTGGCTGACAAATCTGACCATTATTTTTGGACACTTAAAGATTTACCAAAGGCCATTCTAATAGAATAATTTTTCACAAGTTACCGTGTTCACAGACAGACAGAAATACATCCATACATGCAGGAATACATTCATACAGAAATACAGACATACAGACACATTAGCAAAAACCTGTTTTTCGGATTCAGGGGTCTCAAAACGTAAACATTTACAAAAACTGGAAGAAGGAAAATTGTTTACAAATTTAATACCTTCTCTTATGAGAATGTAAGAAATGCAAAATCATGAAATTTGATTTTTTTCTGAAATTAATAACAGAAATAATGAATGTTAAGAACAATATTTTTCAATTACATAATCGATTTTTGATTGTTTTAACAAGCCTTTCCCTCAGTAAATCTTGAGAATTTACCATTTTCTGGGATTAATCAGGCAGTTAATTCCAGTCACATTATCTATTCAAATAATTTCAGAATGTCTTTTGCAAAAAATATCAGTAGTGACATCAATTACTGTGGTAACTAATTTTAGAAAATACTAACTAATAAATACTTAATGAAAAATTCTGAAAACATAAATTGTGTGAACGACTGAAAAGTATATGGGGCATTCCATACAATATTTGACACGAAAATTTGTTTTCACGTTAAATATTTTTTTCTTCTTAAACACTTGAAAATATTCGAAACGTGTCAATTTATTTCAATATAACACTCAAAGTTTTCAAGATCATTAAAAAAGAATTATTTTTATAAAAAAGTATCCTTTTTTAAATAACGTATAATGCAATATTAAACAAAGATAGGAAAATTACACGGAAGATAAAATGTTGGCCTTTTCCTTTTCTTCCGAATAAAGTATACTACATTCAACTATTTACATATTTAATAATATAAAATATATATTCGTAAACAAATAGATTTTTTTCTATTAAGCCTAATTTTTTAAGAATGGACTAAACGTTTTTCTGGATATAGTAAAAATTTGGGAGCGGGACTGGGATTCGACAGTCTACAAGATGGGTAAAACACATTCATCCACTCCTAAAAACAAGTTAAAAAATCGGAAAAATACCTTCTTTAGCATAAATATTACATAAAAATGCTATTTTGATCTTTTTTGGCACTTTCAGGACACAATACAAGGGGCTTTGGATCAAAATTAAAACATATTGAATGTAAATTAGTCCTCAAATATTGCTTTCCCCCTTTATCATTCCTTGTTAAGTTCAAAAGTACAGCGGGACGGACTAAGTTTGACGGTATTTAAAAAAAGAGACCTTGGTATTCTAAGAAATGAACCAATTGCAGGAGACCCAAAAACAAAAATCATACAAGCGTAAACTTTTAACCAGAGTTATTGAAATATAAATTTTGTAATTGAGGCAGTGCAATCCTTATTGAAAAGTTTTTTTTAATTTCAACCACGTACCATTTAATGAATAGATTATCATAACTACATTGATTAATTTGAATAAAAGTATCCGTTTAAGAAAAAGACAAGAAAAGCAGCATTAGTGAAAATTGAACAAAGTTTTACTTGAGACTAAAGTAAACAGAATAATAAAACGATTGTTTGAGCTGAAATGAACAATTATCTTGGTCTATCACATCAGGTTGTGCGAAGAAAAGAATCAATAGTTTATGTCTCGAATGACCTTCTCTGGAAAAATACACTGCTTATTTTTGCAACACGCTTTTAGATAAAACAATTAAATAATCAATACAAGAATTATGACTCATCGAGTATGACCTTCGATGAAGATATTGATTTACTTCACTTTTTCTTGTAAAATAATGCTTCGATTTCCTTGAAAAAATTTTACAACAGGAAATTCTAACAAACTTAATAGAAAATATCCGCTTTCTGTTTCATCTAAATTTAATTATTAGGGCAGAAGGACTAGAGAATTTTCTGCATCCTCTTAAGTCTCAAGTCCTCTCCACAGAAGTTTGGAGGATCATTCGATTTTGTATGAGCTAACGCTTGCTCTCCTTAAATGACCCAGAATAAAGTCGAACATGGAGGATTTCATTTTGACGTGTCAAGGTAATGTCATTTCATCCTTAGAATACCGTCAACACTTTTTAATCCAATACATTCCTAATAATAAAGAGGCTGTCATGCACACCTGGAGCATCTAGCAGGCATACTACCTAGTTATCCAAGGCAAGCAGGAATAACGTACCACAAAAAGTACAAACACTAAATGATCCTAGAATAATAGAGCCAATTTTTGAAAATAAGAAGAGCTCTCAAAGCCGCACTCAAATTCTGACATAGTTCTTTTTTTCTTTGAAGAATGAAAAATTTCCCGACAAGCATTCCTGCGTGGCAACGAAATGCTAAGACACTTGCGGCGAGAATGTAGAAATCGACCCGTGTCCTTAGGGTGAACGAAACTTTTACTGAAATTGTAGATTTTGCGTCTGCGAGTAAATTTTTGTTCCATTTGACCACAACACCAGCTGCCACAAATCTTTCAATCACACCTTCTAATTGAATCACGTAGGAAGATGCTGCTTCCATAAGATTACCACTTATAAGACAGTACAGGTTCTTTCCAAAACTCTTATGGCTGGCTCACCATCTAGATATCTGTCATTATGGATCAGCCAAATTGCCCTACTTTTCCACATAAAGCAAGTGATATTCTTGAACTGCATCAACTATTGAACACAAAACTTATCCGTTATCTTTTTTGTAATAAGACATTTAAAAATAATTATTAATTATTCGTTTGTTGTTTTAAATAATGGTACACATTTAGAGGCAGTAAGGTTTGAAGACCGGATAAAGTTAGATCGTCGATACGAGGGTAGTTCAATAAGTCCTTAGAATGAAGTATAACAACAATTTTTTTTGGGTAAATTTTTTTTTATTTTTCAACATAATCTCCTTGGAGCTCTATACACTTGGTCAATCGCTTTTCAAGTTTTTTTAATCCTTCAGAAAAGTGCGTTTTCGGAAGTTCCTCAAAATAAGCACTTACAGAGGCAATGACGTCTTCGTTGTCTGGAAATCTCTGTCCACCGAGCCATTTTTTCAAGTTTGGAAATAAGAAAAAGTCACTGGGGGCTAAATCTGGCGAATACGGTGGATGTTCGACCAATTCGAATTTTAGTTCTTCAATTTTAGCCATTGAAACGAAGCATGTGTGAACTTGAGCGTTGTCGTGATGAAAGAGAATTTTTTTTCTCGCCAAATGTGGTCGTTTTTTTTTTAATTTCTTCTTTCAGCTGCTCTAATAATGATGCATAATATTCACCAGTGATTGTTTTACCCTTTTCCAAGTAGTCAATAAGTATAATTCCACGTGCATCCCAAAAAACTGTAGCCATAACCTTACCAGCTGACTTTACGGTCTTTGCGGTCTTTGCGGTCATTTTTAAATGAAAATGTTTGATTACCGCTCTGAACTCGTTTTTTCCATTTTTCTTAACGAACATTTTTTTTTCAATTGGTTATAAAAACACGTAAACTCAGAAGATGTGGACTGTGACTGCACCATATATCTAGTCGGGAGTGGTGCTGACTGAAAACAGATGATTTGGAGCGATTCGCGCGCCATATGTTGGTCATTCTAAGGACTTATTGAACTACCCTCGTAGTTTTAATTTCCTGGGCAGTTCCTGTTTCAAGACCATGCTTGTAAACGCTGAGAAAATGAATGACGTATGCAAGACACAAGCAAATAGCATTAACCCAAGCACTATTCTCTCTGCTAAAAGACGACGTTCACGTGGAATTGTTATTCCCAACGTTATTTGCATTAAGTACTTCATTCTTCAGTTAAAGTGCAAGAGTCTGGTTATTACCCAAATCATTAGTAACAGACTAACCAAAGCAATTGCATTGTAAAATTTCCACTGAGTTGATAAATTTAAAAGACTATCTCCTTAAATTGATACTACAACCACAATCGATATAGATCGAGTGCTTGTCGATTTTTCCATCAGTTTCCTCAAGCAGATATCAGATAGAACTCCTGTTACGCCGATGAATTGAAAATCATTACACATGGCGTTGTGCAATAAGGCGATGTTTTTCTCTTTTACAGAACTAGCAACTTCCCAAGTTGTCTTGTTGGAGATAACTTTCAACGCCTTGAGTTTCAAAGATGTAGATAACGCATCAATGGCTAATATGCCAGACCCATCAAAATTGACAATGTGTCTAGTTGAGTTGCGGGTAAGGAAAACAAATGACGGATGATTTAAAATTTCTTAATGGAATTTTATGAAGCTATTCTTTTTACTGTCTTTTTTTAAATGAGTTTTATTACAGTTGCATCTAAAAATAGTATAGACCACATAAATCTGATTAAATTATTTTAGCTTGAACTCATTCTAACATCTATTAGAATCAGAACCTTGGGACGCACAGTGCGGCGAATTAGAAAATTGGGGTTGAGAATAATAATCAGCCTACAATTTTCATCCGATTCCATTCTTTTTTTGAAAGAAAAAGCTAACTGAATTCTGGAGAGGTCTGTTCAGGGCGATTTTGCCAAAAACGCTATGTTTATTTGTTATTGAACTTGTAAAATGCCAAAAAAACATAATTTTTCATATTTGAGCTGCCTGTTCTGTCGTATTCATTGATTTTGCATTAAAAAGGTGAAAAAATGATAGATTTACAATCAATTAACAAATCGTTATGATTTAGATGAAATTGGTGCAATCTGTTTGATTGTTATAAAACAAATTTATGAACAAAATCGATTATTGCTGTACATTGAAGCTTGGAAGTTCTTTTCATCACGTTTTTCTCCGCAAAATCGACTGAAATGAATGTTTTGTTGAAATCAAACACTAAATAATAATTTTTTGATTATTATAAACAAATTTCATGAACAAATTCAATAAGGGAATTTAATAAATAAGCGCATCTGTATATAAAATGCATTTTTTCTGCGCAATCATTAGGTTTGCCTTAAAAAATGAAAATTCCATGACAGAAATGGACAATCAAAATATTTACTATTGTTATAAACAATACTAATCAAAAAATTCATTAAATGGTCACTCTTTGATAGACAAAATCCATTTTTTTGCATAATTGTTAACTTTATCCCTAAATTAATATTCTGATGGAGAAAACTGACGTTTGACAATATTTTTCCTTTTTATTAACAATTCTACTCAACAAATGCATTTAATATATGCTTTCAAATAGGAAAAATCTCTTTCTTGACGAAATGTTGATCATATCATAAGAAATGAAACTGCAACGACTCAAGAATCATAAATAATAAAAGTCGGAAAAACACGAAAATCCCATGGATAAGTGCTTGAACTTTTCAATGTCCTTCCAAAAAAACAGCGTAGCAATTGAACATTAATTGATTAGAAAAATGTAAAACCACAACAAGTAAAAAAAGAAACAAGTGAAAATCGCTTGTGTCTCTTGATTTTTAGATGTTTTATTTTTCACTTGTGCCGGTTTTTCCGACTTTCATTATTTACGACTTTTGAGTCCAAATAGTGAGAGTTATTTCTCATGAAGAGCAGATTTGTGAATACTTTATTTTTGTGTTCTTCTTGTGGCACCATGAAGATTTATCAGTTGTAAGTTTTCAATTATTCCTTTACAAGTTTCAATGGAAAACCTTATTTTCGATCAAATTCATTGTTCTAACAATAAAATGAATTTAAAGTTTCGAAGCAAGGTTTTTGTGATTTTTTTATCACAAGTGGCGACAAAGATAGAGGAAAACTTTTAAGCTATATCAAAGCCAATAACGATATCAAAGACGAATTTCTGAAAGCAATCAAAGATATATTATCTTATTTCATGTCTACATTTGAACAAAAGTGGAAACAAGTTTTTTATAACATAACAACATTTAGGGTTAAGAATGCGGAATGGCTGCTTTTAATTTCATCTGTTCAATTGGTTGGAGTTTGTCCCGTATGAAGACCTTGCGATGATTTCGAAATAGCTCAAAATCAACTGAGAGACGAAAACTGCTCGAAATTCGGGAATGTTATTCTGACTCTGAAATACAGAATGCCTTCCTGAGTATTTTGCGATCTTCTGGTAGAACTAAAATCGCTAATGAAATGAGTGAACTTTTGTCAAATGATGTTAATGAACAAGATGAATTGCCTGATGAACTAGCATATTCAGAAGTAGGAGGAATGACACGCTACACTGATAATGAGGCATTAGCACTGATTGAGGACGCAAAATTGAGTGAAAACCAGTATGAGGTTATTCGTATACAAGCGAAAGCTGAAAATGCTGATATCTATTCACCTAACAGGTGCCTAGCAGATGCTAAAACAAGGTGCTACCCCCAGAATCTCATATTATAATTAATCTGAATTAATTAATTAATTCAACTTCTACTTCCGATATGTCGATGACATTCTGATGTATGTACCTGATGACAAAATTGATATCCTACTTAACCTTTCTAATTCCTACACTAAAATGCATTGCATGTCCAGGAGGATGTATCATACTTCCATCGACTCAATATTACTAAACTTTTGATGTTTTTAATTTGAAAGTATGGATGTGATTGCATATCTGGACATAATTCATACAACCAATCTTTCATTAATCCTAGTAAATCTGATTCAAGCATCTTAATTTTTGTGGATGGTACCGCTAGAATTGAAAATGATCAGACACGGAAACTGATAGATATTTGTATATTTGGACAAATTCACATCCTGGGTCATCAAGACTTTGTAGAATCATGCGATTCCGCTACGTAAAGAAAATAAAGGAGGCTGTCAGCTCTGAGGTAAAGCAAATTCAAGGAGAAATCGGTGAACTCAAACGAACAACAATTAATTTCGGTCCAAGTCGGAATCGTTCCAAAGTCACTCATAAAATGATAATGTCCATGTTTGAAGGAAAGGTTTTCTAAGTGCTTACTGAAGCACTATCATCATCGTCATGTTATATATGCTTCGCAAAGCCCTCCATTATGAACAATTTGGAAAAAATGAAACTCTTCTCTGTAAAGATCAGAAACTGTTCTTTTGGTCTCTCCACACTACAATTCTGAAACGCCTAATGGAATATATATTCTTCACATTGTGTATCGCATAGAATTCTGCAAATGGGCAGCGAAGTTAGCCGATGAAAAAAAAAAATGAGCGATGCGAAGAAGAGAATTCAAACAGAGTTTTGGAAGAAACTGGCCTGGTCGTGGATGTTCCACAAGATGGGACTGGAACATCTAATAATGGAAATACTGCTCGACGAATCTTTGAAGATCCTAAATTGACTTTGAGTATTACCATGGTTGACAAAGTAGTAATCGAGAAATTCGGCTTTATTTTGAAAGATATGGCATCAGGGAAGAGAATAGACATTATGAAATTCGGAGAATATTGCCAGCAAACTGCGAAACTTTGCGTCAGCTCATATAGTTGGTTCTGTATGCCTGTGAAAGTCCACAAGCTCCTCACACATGGCGCTAAGGTCATTGAAAATGCCTGATTGCCTATCGGCCAATTCACAGAAGAGTCCTAAGAGGCGAATAACAAGATTTTCGAGACGATAAGGGAGTTCAATGCCCGTAAAACCAGTCGGATTGCAACCAGTGAAGATTTGTGTCACAAGTTGTTGATCATGACTAATCCCTACATAAACAACTTTAGAACCCTTAAGGAGAGGCTCCCTCGTCCCATGGATGCACAAGTTCAGGATCTCAGATGATTGAAACTAGAATGGGCAACGCTGCTTAATGCCAGAATTTATTGTCTAAAAATGGTTAAGCTTCGTGATTTCGTTCATCCCCATTGCTCATAATATTCGAAAAAGATATTGAGTCAAAAAGTTTTACGATTCGGTTCCTTATTTCAAAATAACATTAACTATTGAACCCAAAAAACATGTTTCTTCTATACGAAGGAATTATTTTAAGAATTGATTGATCATGATTGTTTATAATAATGGTAAATATTTTTATTGTCCATTTCTGTCGCAGATTTTTCATTTTCTAAGGTAAACTTAATGATTGCACAAAAAAATACATTTTATATATAGGCGCTTATTTATTAAATTTGTTTATAAGAATCAAAAGAATTATACTTTGTTGTCTGATTTCAACAAAACATTAATTTTACTCAATTTCGCAGGGAAGAACGTGATAAAAAGAACTTCCATGTACAACAATTATCGATTTTGTTCATCAATTTGTTTATAAAAATTGAACAGATTATCCGAAATTCATTAAAGTTATTAGGATTTGTTAAGAGATTTTAAACCTATCAGTTTTTTGCCTCTTTAAGTTAAAATCAATAAATGCTACCGAACAAACAACCCAAATATGAATAATCATGGTTTTATGGCATTTTTCAACTTGAATAACAAACAAACAGAGCCTTTTTTGGCAAAATCGCCCTCGACAGACCTATTAAAAATTTATTTACTTCTAATTTTAAAAAAAGATGAAATCGGATGAAAATTGTAGGCTGATTATTATTTAGAACCCCAAGTTTCTAATTCGCCGCACTGTGCAACGGGCTGATCGAATAAAAAAATTCAAACCGACGATAGCACGCGTGATTGTTCGGTTTTGGACATTTAAGCCACGGGTCGATCATATTTAATAATTAGAACCGAGTGCGCCTCGATTTTCGGTTTTTAACATTCGAGCGACGGGTCGATCGAATCGAATAAACCGATCCGAAAATGAACGCACGTCGAATCGAAAAAACTATATTCGATCCGACAAAATTCACACGTCTAAAATAGACACATTCGTAAAAACCTGTTTTCCGAATTCAGAGGGTTTCAAAACGTTGAATTTAACAAAAACTGGGGTGCGTCTAATTTTACACAAATTTAATAACTTCTTTGATGAGATTGTAAAAAACTTCCTTAAAGAAAAATAAACGCGTGAAAGTTATTCTGAGCTAGGATTTTAAAACTTATCAAAAAACTTTTTCGTCTTGTAAGGAATAATTTTTTCTGATTGAGTTTTCTCAGAAGATCAAGTTAAGAAAATTATCCACTCGCTAGGTTTCAAAGAATTTTTACAATCTTCCACAATCTTAGGTTGTTGACAATTTAAGGGTGCTTTAAAAGATGTTTAGGAATTTTTAAGAGATTTAAAAATCCTCAGCATTTAAAAAAAATATTTAAACTAATTTATCATATTTTGCCGTATTTGAAAATATTCCAAAACATTTTAAAGATATTACAATTTTTCGAATGATTTTTTTTATTTGAATAGTTTTGAGGGATTTAAGAAACATTTTAATGAGGTTTGAACAAATAATATAACCTTTTGATTTAATCAGTTCTGTTGGGTCGCAGTATATCTAAATGCTTGCAAGTCATTTTATAAGGTATCCGAAGACTCTAATCAATTTACGGGATTTTAATAATTCCCTAGGGATTTTAAATTATTCTAAAGTATTTGAAATCTGAGTATATATTTAATAGATTTCAATCATTCTAAATGGTTTCAAAGGATCTCAGGATATTTTTTAGATTCCTAAGCAATTATGAAAAGCTTTAGTATTTTTCTAAATATTGCATAGGATTTCGAATAATAAAAAAAAAGAAAAGAAAAAAAAGATTTGAATTGTTTGGAAGCATTTCACATAACCTATATTTTATTACATTTTTCATGAGTTCAATGTTTTCATGTAATTTTAAAATTTTTATTTTTTGAAATAAATTATCTAAATTCATTTGGAATTTTTCCTGATTTCCTAATAATTTATCTCGAAGTCTTTCAGGTTATTTTGAATTATATGTAATTTTTTTTACTTTACTTTAATTCTTCTAAATTCAATCAATTCTATTCAGTACAATTGTATTTCAACTTTCCATTTTAGTACTTGTATTAATTTGTCTAGAAAATTACATCATAAGTGACAAATTGCAACTAAATATGTAAGTTTTCTAAAAAAAATTGTGATTTGCACACTCTAACTGACTGGTATTTCCGCAAATTTTGAAAACTTTTAGCTTAAACGCCATTTTATAGAATCTATAATTTTATATTCTTATTTTCCTTTAGAAACTGCACTCAGCAAAAATTCAACATTTTCTTGCACATAAACATGTTTTTTTTATAAATGCTCAAAAATTCGAATTATATTATACATAGATGGAACAGAATATTTCATACGATTAAACTAAGGTTCATTTTGCTTACTACTGTTGGGAAAATTAAAATTGTACCCACTATAAGAATGAACTACGAGAAAAAAGGATTTTTTCTACCCACTCCATTGCGTAAGTATATTAAACTAGACCTAGATTTCACTTGGAAAAGGTTTCGATAGAAGGGAATTTTTTAATAATTTATAACTAGGTTTGAATAATCGGGGATATATACTTAAAATAAGAAAGAGCTTTTGATGCAACCAAAGTATCTTATTTTATTTCATAAGTAACATTTGCATTAATTTTTTTAATTTGCATACGAAAAACCCATATCCATACTATCTACTCCTTACCGCCTGCAGCCGCATTTTTATTAGATGCGCTCGGATTTGCTTGAAGGTTTAGTAAAGAGAGAGGAAAACTGCAGAAAACCTTTCCAGAGCGCAAATTGTTACAGAAAATTACTCCTTTTATACTTGCCAAGTATATACCCAATAGACTTTCCGTTTGTTTAACTCTTGGTTAGGTCTAACATTCAATTCAATTTTCGTAAATTTATATATCCAAAAAGAATGCAAATACAAAGTAGTGATAGTAAACAAAATGTGAAACTTCTTTTCACATCTGTTTTAAAAAATATATATTCTTACCAGGCCTTTGGAAATAGCACCACGACTATCCAGTAAGAACCAAGACACAGATGCCGAGCAAGGTGGATAGTCTAACGAGACTGCGTGAAATATAAACGGAACCATACAACTGATGTTTTGAAAATAATTTGCAAAAGGAATTAAAGGTACCTCTGCCATAGATTTTTGGGATCACACCTTATTCAAGCTTCTTTCCAGATTATAAAAAAAATTTTCAGGATTATCATATACATATACTAGGACTATACTAGGATTCTAATAGGTATACTTTATGTGTTTCAGGTCGCTGAACACGAATCTATTCGCAGAATTGAGCCAACACGTCAGAATTTTCAGTAAAATCAAAAAATGGTTAAAAAACTTGAATTTTTGCACAACTTTCGTCCCCAAACCTACAAACTCCAAATTAAAAAGCCTCGAACCCACAAACTAACAAGCCCCAAACCTTGGTTGATTTTTGGTTTGTTAGTTTGTGGATATATAGCTTGTGGGTTTAGGGTTTGTGTGTTTGGGAACCGTAAGTTTGGGGTTTGCGGGGTGAGGTTTTTGAGTTTAGTGTTTGTTGATTTTTGGGTTCGTGGCTTAGGGGTTTGTTGGCTTGGGATTTGCACGTTTGTGGATATAGAGCTTGTGGGCTTGGGATTTATGGGATTGGGATTTGGGGGTATGGGATTTCTGGTTTTGGGGTTTGTACGTTTGTGGATATGGAGTTTGTGGCTTGAAGTTTTTTGATTTTGGAGTTTGTAGAATTGTGGATATGGAGCTTGTGTATTTGGAGTTTGTGGGTTTGGAGCTTTTGAATTGGGGGTTTGTGGGTTCGCAGCTTTTTGGTTTGGGGTTTGTGGATTTGTTGATGTGAAGCCTGTGGGTTTGAGACTTTTTGATTCGATATTTGTGGGTTTGGGGCTTATTAATTTGGGACTTGAAGATCAGGGGATGAAATTTATGCAGAAATATCATGTTTTTAAACATTTTTTATATTTTACTAGAAAGCCTAACGTGCTGGCTCAATTCTGCGAATGGATTTGTGTTTGGCTACACCAGAAACATAAATTATACCTATTAAAACCCCAGTAGACTCCCAAAACCCTTTTGTGATCCTGTGTAATTAAAGGTTTATTTTTTATAGAAAAATATTCTCTACAATTCTACTGTTTTCAATTTTTTAAATAACAAAATAATCTTAAAATATAATGATATGTTGAAAAAATGTATTCATAAAAATTTTCTGTGTGAATTTTAACCATTTTCAGAAAAAGAAATGTTCTTTTAATGACAAGTACATTAATGTAGGACTTTGAGCAAAGAAAAAGTTTATTTTTTATTTTCTTCAATTTTTTGGAAATACGTTTTTTAAATATATTTTCACTATTTGAAGATATTTCAATCAATTGCAAATATTTTAGGGTATTTATATAACTTCTAAGCAATTTTGAACGGTTTTAAAAAGTATCGAAGGATTTTAAAAGATTTGAAATGATGTAATCCATTTACGAAATGATTGCTATCACACATTTTTGTATATAATTTTCTTCATAGAGAAAAGCTATTTTTAGGGATCCCAAGGGACATTATCAGATATTCAAATATTAGAATTGTTGTAAGGGAAAAAGTAACATGATCGCTCCCATATTTTTTTGCTTTTATTTTTTGAAATATAATAGTTGTTTAGTATTTTGTGAAAATAATCAATAAGAAAAACATTTGGACTTATTAATTTGCATTACTTACCGGGAACTGCATGCTGAATGCTGCAAGACCACCCTCTTGTGATTCAGCTTTATCAAAAGATTTCAAATCTCCTCTGTAAAAAAAGATATGCATCTCCATAGCCGATCTGTTGAAAAAAATTATTGTATTAAATTCAAAATTGGAGTTTTTTCACAGCTAACGCAAATAAAAATATCAAGACAAAATTTTTGACTTACTTTTCCATCGGGACCAATTCTTTCGAGTGAGCCCACTTTTTACTTGTGCAAGTAAAACGAATAATCATTAGTATGATTATTATCTTCATTAATGCATATGTTTATTACTATTCTAGCATTAAGATTAAGATTAGAAAAAATTTTTTAATGGGGCCGAAGATATCAAATTTATTTTGGAATTGGTATGTTCTGAATTAAGCCTAATATGAAATAATTTCGAGGAGTAATAAATTCTGCTAGAAGCCTTATATTATTGTTCATATATTTAATTATTTTATTTTTCTTTAAACAAACTACTGGAAATCATTCAATATTATTTTCAATTCAAAAAATACGATTTTAAAAAATTTTTGTAAAAATAATTGTTTAAAAAATTATATTTTTTGACAAAATTGTAACCTGGTCTTTGCGCATTACATATTTTAAAAAATGTATGTGTTCAATTTTATTTTAATGTTTTAGTTATCAAAAAATAAATACTTAAGCAAATAATAATTTTTGAAACAAAAAAAATCTGTTAAAAGTCAGAAGAAATATATAAAAATTATATAATTATTCAACAAAAAGTAGCGAAGGATACCAATTTAAAAAAATTGGACATTATAAGCTCCATTTTCATAAATTTTAAAAATAAACAACAAATCATTGTTTAAGTAATTACACAGTTATTTTAGAAAAATATACTAATCTAAACGACAAAATAGTGCGTTTCAATCTGAAAATACGATTATTTTTTACTTTTTTTGTAAATATATGATTGCTTTAATAATTTAAATTTGTTTAAACAATTAAAAATAGTTTTAAAAATTATTTTTTATTTTTATTGTTCACTAGTCATTATTTGTATGTAAAGGACAACAGAAATTGCTAAAAATTAACAATAATACGTACAAATGTAGTTTTTTTTATTTTTTGGTCATATTTGGGGCGCGGAGGGAAGGGTGGGTTGGAAATAAAAGTTATTAGTATTAGTATTAGTATTTAGTGGCGGGTGTCCTGCCATCTAGAGTGTAAAATAAAATTTGTAATGTATTTTTGGACCACCCTAGTGTGAAATTAAAAACTCAAAGGCAAACTGAACATTTCAGAAAAACTCATTTACCTTACTTGTTGAAAAGTGGACGAAAAATAAAACATTTAAGGAAAACTCTTAACTATCCTGCTTTAATATAGAAGTTACAGTTAAAAACAATAATTTGTTAAAAAATTATTTTTGCTTAACAGTATTAATTATCACCTTGATCCAACTACAAAATGAACATAAACATTAAAATTTCATAATAAAATGCAAGTATCTCGCAATAATATATTAGAAGATACTTATGAACAATGTTCATTTTTTAAAATTATTTTATGTCACTTTACTTTCTATTATTATTCTAGAAGAATATTGTGATAAATAATGATAAATTGCTTCAAATAAGTATTTATGTTACATGTAATTTACTGTTACCTTGCTTTAAATGAAAAATTGATAATAAATTTTAAAATTGGGGAAAAAACGGGACTTTCTAACATCATTCTAAGAGAAAGTTTATAAGAAAATAATGATTAATAAAAACTCGCAAAACACAATTTTTCAATAATGGGTTTTTAGGACTCCACAAAACACACTTGCCTGGCAGAAATTCGGCAAATAGGTTTTGATTCGTATTCGATGGCTAAATACGAAAAAAAATTTTGAGCTTCAACGTGATTCACCTGCTATTGACGATTCCAAATATAATTTAAAAAAGCATTTTTTTCTCATGGGAAGCCTCTTACTAGCATTACTTCCCAAATTTTCCATCAAAAATCACCATTTTTAATGTTAAGATATTCTGACATGGAAAGGGTTTACAATTGAACTATTTTCGCTTCATAATTATAGATGATTTAAATTTTAGACGTTTTAAATTTAAAAAATTCTAATTTATCAAATGTAAATGTGATTACTATGAACATTAGAAAATTGGGATTATTAAAGACTTTTAGAATATAACTATTTGGTATATAATGATATTTGGCTGCGAGAGAATTAATTATTGAATAATTGTCTTTGTTACTGTAAGTTTTAAAATCACTGTTTATTGAAAATCTCACGACAGTATATTAGAAACGAATTATAAAATGCTTCTAGCATTCAATTCAATATTCTTTAGCGATGAAGATTAACAATTTCAAATTGCACAGTTGGCTGCTGGAATTTGATTGGATACTGTACGTTTCTAAAAACTTGAAATTTAAAATAGGTCGATTTGTAGTATAAAGTAAATTTGAAAATAGAAGAATTTGCTTAATTTCAAATTTTCTGTTTTTCCTTAATGGGACTCAGAATCAGAAGATTTCTGTAACAAGTGATATTCTTGTAATTTTTCAAATACAGAAGACATAGCTAATCCATTATGTTATCCGTGATAGAGCGTTTCGTAAAAGTTATCAATTTTTCGCTTGTTTGCTGTTTTAAATCACAGTTTTAAATAACATTCGGAACTATTATCTGTTATAGATTTTAAGAAATTTAATTTTCGATAGCTTTAATTTAAGGCATCTTGAAATTCATTGCTTTGGATAACGCTTCCGTGGTTAATATGTCAGACCCATCAAAATTGACAATGTGTTCAGTTGAGTTGCGGGTAAAAAACACAAATGGCGGATAATGGAAAAATCTAACCTTCATGGTGTATCTATGCAAGTTTCTTAGTTTGTCAGGAAAGAAATCGGATTTCGAAGAGTACTTTTTTGCACGAATGTATCAGTAAAAGAAATAAATAATGCTAACTTACAACTTCTTGATGGAATTCTATGAAGCGATATTCTTTACTACCTTGTGTTGAAATGTGTTCCATTACTGGTGCGTCTAAAAATGGTATATACTACATAAATCTGAGTAAATCATTGTAGCTTAAGCTCATTCTAACATCTATTAGAATCAGAACATTAGGACGTATCCTTGCTGAATGTAATAAAGTTATAAAATAGATTTTTCTTAATAATGTGAATGAAGGTTGTTCAAATGTCGATTTTATGATTAAAAGGAAGAAATTTGATCGATAATTATTAAAATATGATAACTGACTCTAATACTGAGCATTAGTGGTTCTTATGTTGTCCAAATGGATTAGCTGAAAGCTAGAGGAGATTTTCTTGCTAAGTTCTTGAATTTTGGGGAGACTTTCCTAAGCATCCGTGAGCAACATTACTTGACTTCTAAATGTATACCATAACTTTAGAGGTGATTTGAACTAATATGAAAATCAATATTGACGTATTCCTTGAAAAGTCATTTTATCTTTCTGCATTGATTTTTTGACCTGACTGTTTCCTAGTCAAATTAGAGCTATTAGGATAACCGCCAGTAATTTTGTTTAAAAATATACAATGATAGGTTATGCAACCTCCCATCAACTTAAAATTCTTTCTTGAAACAGTTTAGTAAATGAAAGTCTGAAAAATCTGAAAAAGTAATATATCCTTTATAATAAATTTTGCCCAGTATTTATTTTCGCGAAAATCGTAGGATCGAATCAGTAAGTTGAATTGTTTGTAATGTATCGAAATATTATTTTATATTATTCAGGTGGTTCAAGAATTTCCAACTTGTAAAAGTGCACTATGCTTGTGTGAAGTTTCAATAACGTTTTAGATATTTAGTAGTATGTTTATATTTCAATTTCTGTTTTCAATATTTAAAAGCAGGAAATTCAGTGCGATCAAATAATAGTTAAGTGCGACTATATAGGTCATTGATCACGTTTATATCTTCAAATGTGAATTTTTGATTATTTAATAGCAGTTCTGATGTTTAAAAGAAAAATCTATACGTCCTATAAAAATGGTCTGAAATAAATTCGAATATCATGTTGAAGTTAATAATACAGGCCTGCAAATAATAATGTCATGTTAGTTTTTGAAATTGGAAGGTCATTTCCGAAGTCATTTTCACGTAGGATCCGAATCTGGGGTCAGAATTGGCCCCTCACGTCAGGATTTTGAGATATTTGAGGTTACGTACACAAAAATGGCGTTTTGGCTACATTTGAGGTTATGTACAGAAGACACACAATTTCTTGGGATTACTTCTTTAGTTGTATCATATAGTACCGCTCTTTCTCTTTAATTTGAGATTTGCACAATTCAATTACCATTTTTGTTTACCAAGTTACGCCAATTTGGAATTACGACATATGTCCTATTATGTATTGAGCATTTGCTTTAAATACTTTGAATATGAAACTTTTAATATTTTCACTCTAGATTCGTAATCAACAACCCCGAACACCCTCAAGTACAAATTTTCAAGAGAAAACACTCAGTAGAAAATGCCCGCCTCAAAGTATTTAAAGCAAACGCTCAAGACATAATGGGACATATCTCGTAATTTCAAATTGGAGTAACTTGGTAAAGAAAAATGGTAATTGAACTGTGCAAATCTCAAATTAAAGATAAAGGGCAGTACTGTATGACACAATTAAAGAAAAAATCTCAAAAAATGTTTTGTCTTCTGTACATAACCTCAAAATTAGCCAAAAACTCCATTTTTTGGGTACAAAACCTCAAACCTCTTAAAATCCTGACGTGATGGGCCAATCCTGACTCCAAAGTCGGATTAAACGTAAAAAACTACTTCCGAAATGACCCTCCACTCTCCAACAACAAAACCGTATTGGCCTGTGTAATCTTCGTCTTAAAATTCGTTTTATATTGTTGTGTCATTGGTAAATGAATTTTTTCATTTGTAACAACAATTTTCAGGAATAGAATACACACTGCTGCGACCCAGGTTGCTGCAACCCAGGAACAATCCCTGTAGTAATCACGCTAAGTAAAGAGCAAAACCGCGGATCACGTGGCCTAAACCCTGGCCCTGAATTTTAACATCATGTGGGTAGAATTTTACACAGTTCTGATACCTTCTCCGGTGATAATGTAAAAATGAATTAATTCATCATGAATAATTTTTTGATAATTTATTTTTAGGTTAAAATCGTAAAAAATTGTATAAAAACTTTTAAAAAATAACATTTTTTGAAAACCCAACACGGGATGAAAAAAAAATTAAAAGACAGAAGGTGTGATGAGAGTGTGCCCACGGGAAAATGATCGGGAAAAATGTGGGCCCGATAGGATAATCTATCTAGCGCCAGACCGAAAATGAAACGCCCTACCCGACCAGGCCTAGATCTGGGCATCTTAAATGAGCACCCGATCTGGCCCAGATATAGCCCTTTTAATTTTTTATTTCTATAAATAGTAAAATTTCAAAAGCTTTTATATTAATATTTTTTCCACTTTGTATTTTACAAAACTTGAATTTTTCAACATTTTACATTATATATAATTATACATTATATCTCATTTTTAATATTCTTCATTACATTATCCATTTGCATTGCTTGAAGTTACCGATAAGAGTTTGCAATTTAAAAAAAAAACTATTATGCTTTGACAAACAATGTTCTGATCTAGAGTTATTACACACACGCACAGAAACACATACACGCACCAATGAATTTTAATTATAAATATTTTGAATCTTCTTAATATACTTTTGGAATGATTTTTGTTTGAATTATGCACATGGGACACGTGGAGTCACATTTAAAAAGTGAGGTTATGTTCCTGAAAATATAAAAATATAAAATATAATATAAAATATAATGTTACTAATCCGGAAATTCATACATTTGGTATAAGCTAATCTCTATTTTCACAATATCAGCAACAAAATATAATATTCTAAAAAGAACTCGGAATCTCCTCTTTTCTTTTAACATTTTAAGTTCTATGAAAGAAAAGCAATATCGATAATATCGTGGTTCTGACGCAAGCCACATCATCATCTGCCCCCTGGGGCCACATGTGGAAAATCCGATGGGGCCAGATCGGAACTCGAAAATAAGTTGGGCAATTTCTGCAGGGATAATGATGTTTTTCACGCATTCTGTTAAAAAGTGATTTACAACAAATTTGTAAATTCCTTTTCCAATGCAGTAAATCTTTAAAATTACTTTTTCCTTGAATTAATTATGCAGTTATATCCAGTTACATTAATTATGCAATAATTACAGATTGTCCTTTGCAAAAAATATCACTCATAATATTAATTACTGTGTTAACTTATTCTATAAAATACTAACGTCCCGAATTCTGAATTAATAGACCACCCGTCTCGAAATGGATATTTGTCCAAAATTCTAGACGATTAGCCCATACACTTCGGATGGCTATTCTTCCAGAAATTCTCAGCGAAATAATACTTAATTTGACTCAAAACATCGTGTAAAATCATTTTATAAGTTCGATTAAAAATCTTAAGATAGTGGAGGTTATGCTTATTGTCAGTAACTCCGAAGGCTCCGAAGTAAAGTTACCGAAGAAGGTCAACTTTTATCGGTGTCACATGGGTATTACATACTATGACGTCAGCTAGGAACATGTCTTAACGTCGCAGGCCAAGAAATATACCAATTGTAGGGATTGAAACTGAATTTTTTTTGAAAGTGGTTCAAGATGTAATCAATCACTCTTCCGTCGCCAATTGCGTGAGAACAAAAGTAAAAAATATGATAAAATGATTTTTTAAGTTGAAGGTAACAATTATCTTAGTCTATCACACCAGTCTGTGCGAAGAAAAGAATCAATATTTTATGTTTTAAATGACCTTCTTTGGAAAAATACAATGCTTATTTTTGACACACGCTTTTTGGTAACACGATTAAATAACCAATACTGGCATTATGACACATCAAGTATGACCTTCGATAAAGATATTGATTTTCTTCACCTTTCCATGTAAAATAATGCTTCGAATTCCCTTAAGAAATTTTACAACACGAAATTCTAGCAAACGTAATAGAAAATATCCGCTTTTTATATAATATAAATTTAGTTATTAGGGCAAAAGGACTAGAGAATTCTTTCCTTATTTTCTCAAGTCCATCTTGATGGCCTGAAAAAGTTCTATAATATTTCTGCCTATGAAACTTTATTCGTGAGAAAAGTAATGATGTTTTCATACAACTAAATGCTAACGGCTCGAGACAATCGGTCGTCAAAAAGATCGCAGAATACTAAGCCTTACTGCGTATTTCTGATTCTTACTGAGTTCTCACTGCTAAATCCCGGATTAACAAAGAAAAGGTGAAATCCCCGCGAACAGCTTCTAGACAAGAGGATGCACAGCATCTTCCACAGAAGTTTGAAGGATCATTCGATTTTGTATAAGCTAACGCTTTCTCTCCTTAAATGAACAAGAATAAAGTCGAACATGGAGGATTTTATTTTGACGACTCAGGACAATGTCATTTCATCCTTAGCATACCCTTACCACCTTTTAAGCCAATACATTCCTGATAATGGATAAAGAGGCTATCATACAAACCTGAGGCATCTAGGAAACATACTACCTAGTTATTCAACGCAAGCTGGAATGACGTACCTCGGAAGGCACAGAAGCTAAACGATCCTAGGGTAATAGAGTCAATTTTTGAAAATAAGAAGTGCTCTCAAAGGCGCACTAAAAGCCTGACATAGTTATTCTTTCTTTTGAGGGATGAATCATGTTTGTTCTTGAATACAAGGCTAAGCTTCAGTAGTTAATAGCCCGACAAGAATTCCTGCGTGTCAACGAAATGCTAAGACACTTGGGGCGAAATAGAATAAGTCGTTCCGTGCACTCAGGGTGCACGAAACTTTTGCTGGAGCACTGTATTATGTCCATCTCAGATGAACGATAAATCATATGCTAATTTTGCTTACAGCTCTCACTTGATCAACTTTTGAAAGTAGTAAACTGCAACTTCTACCATGTAAGCTAGCAAGGAACATGTGTATACGAAGATAAGAAGAAACCAGATGTTTTTTCTTATCTGCACATTGGATTCTATCACATCTGAAGTAAAAGAATTCGCCCAGGAAATTGTAGATTTTGGATCCGTGAGTAAATCTTTATTCCACTTGATCACGACACCAGCTTCCACAAATCTTCTCATTGCTCCTTCCAACCGAATCACGTAGGGAGATGCTGCTTCCATAAAATTACCACTTAAAAGACGATATTATTTTCCAGAACTCTCATGGCTGTTTGACCATCGACATCTCTGTTATTATTGATCAGCCAAATTGCCTTACTTTTTCTCATAAAGCAAGTAATATTCTTGAAATGCATCAAATATTGAACACAAAACTCATCCGTTATATTATTTGTAATAGAGCGTTTGGAAAGAATCATCAATTTTTTGTCTGTTTGCTATTTTAGATGATAGTGCACATTTAGAGATAGTAAGGGTTGTAGATCTGATAAAATTAGATCGTCGATAGTTTTAATTTCCTGCCGCAATTCCTGCTTCAAGACCATGCTTGTAAATGCTGACAAAATGAATGACGAATGTAACACACAAGCAAAAAGCATCGATCCAAGCACTATTCTTTCTGCTAAAACACGAGATTCACGTGGAATTGCTAGTCCTAGAAGTATCTGCATTATATACTCGATTTTCCAGTTTTGATTGTTAAACTGCAGGAGTCTGGTTATCACCCAAGTCATTAGTAACACACAAACCAAAGATATTAGATTGTAAAATTTCCACTGAGTTGAGAACTTGGAAAGACGATCTTTGAAAATTCGTACCACAGCCACAATCGATATAGACCGAGTGTTTGTTGATTGTTCCATCAGTTTCCTCAAGCAGATACTAGATAAAATTTGCTCTCACAACAATGAATTGAAGTTCATTACACATGGCGCTGCGCAACAAGCCGAAGTTTTCTTCTTTTACACAACTAGCAACTTCCCAAGTTGTCTGGTTGGAGATAACTTTTGATACTTTGAAATTCATAGCTTTGTACAACGCATTCACTGCTAATATGTCAGGTCCATCAACACTGACAATGTGTCCAGTTGAATTGCGAGTAAAAAAGACAAATGGCGGATAATGGAAGAGTCCAACCTTCATTGTGTATCTATGCAAGTTTCTTAGTTTGTCAGGGGAGAAATTGGATTCCGAACAGTACTTCTTTTGTACGAATGTGTCAGTAAAATAAATAAAATAATGGCGTTTTGCAACTTCTCGGTGGAGTACTATTAAGCGATTCTCTTTACTCTCTTCTGTTTGAATGAGGTCCATTATTGTTGCATCCAAAAATTGTATGGACCACATAAATCTGAGTAAATCATTGTAGCTTGAGCTCACTCTAACATCTATTAGAATCAGAACCTTGGGACGTATACTTGCTGGATGTAATTAAGTTATAAAATTGATTTCTTTCAATAATGTTGATGACGGTTTATTGAATGTCGATTTTATAAATACGATAAATAAGGATGATCGAGGATTATTTAAAGATGGTAGCTGACGTACGTACTGAGCATCTGTGCCTTTTGTGTTGTCGAAATGGATTAGCTGAAAGCTAGAAGAGATTTTCTTACTAACTTCTTGAATTTTAGGGACGTTTTCCTTAGCATCCGTGAGCAACATTACTAGATTTATTTCTCGATCATTTTTTATGTATGTCTTTAAGTTCTTCAGAAAGTTGTATTTTTCAGCAGGCACGAATCCATATTTAGTAATCAGTAGCCAAAAGAAAATGAGCCAGAGAATATGTGAATTCAGATCCATCTTTACTAAAAAAGTTTTATCATCACGTTAAAACTTTTGCCTATATTTAGTATTTTTATAATGATCTTATATCGTTATCTAGTTACAATTTCCAAATCAAGTGTAGAGTGTGCGAATCTGAGATGTTCAAGTTTGGACGTTTTAGAACTAAATACCAAAATGGTACCGGGCTTTTAGGAGTGGTTTCAAATGAATTGAAAATCAATATTGAGGTATTCCTCAAATAGTTATTTTTTCTAGTTACATTGATTTTTGCGACCTAGATGTTTCCTAGTCAAATTATAACTATTAGCGACAACCGCCTATGATTGTGCTTGAAAATGCACCATGACACGTCGTATGTCCTTCCATCGATTTAAAAATCTTTCTAACAATATTCTAACAACAAAATACCTAAAAGATCGGACACATGATATATTATCTAAATTCAGTTGTAGTTGATATTCATTTTCGTGAAAGTCATATGACCGAATCAGTATGTTACACAGGTTTTATTGTCGGAGGTCTTTCTTGTGAGGCCTAGGGCCTCTCTGCAGGCCACTCTTTGGTGCTAAAGAGTATTCAGCACATCCGTTAAACATATTTTTTAAGGAATTTAAAAATCTGTACAAAAAGGTGCTCCACAGAATTTAACAAGATACTCAAACATATTCTTCCAGAAATTTTCAGACCCTGCTTTCCTGCGAAGGCTAAAGCCAGTTTCTGAAGAATCAAGGATGGCTCAAGTTTTAACATTTTTCGAAAGCATCTAGGTTCTAACACTTCGGAGGAATCAAAAATTTGTAATTATAATAATTTATCAATTTTAATACCCTGCGTTGTTTTCCAGGTTAAAACGGGTTTCAAAAAGGCAAAAATAGTTCAGGATCCCCAGGTCGCTTTCTATGTCCAATTTTAACATTTTTGAAGCATTTAAATGGTAACCCTCTCGAGGTATCTATAGGTCCTAATTATAAAAACTACGACAAACCTCGTGCTCCAGAGAATTGACCACAATACTGGAACATATTTTTCGAAGAATTTCGAGACCCTACATTCCTGTGAAGTCTAAAATGCACGACCGAGAATGTAAGGATGGTCTGGGTTTCCAAGGTGGTTTACCAGGTCGAATTTTCACATACTTCAAAGGCATTTCGACATTTGGAGGTATTTGAAAGTCGTAATTGTCAGGATTACTACTATTCAGGTGCTGTTGAGAATTCACCAGGTCAATGATACATATTCTTTCAGGAATTATTTGGAAGGCATTTAGGTGTTAAGATTTCGAAAGTATCTAAAAGTTATAATGATAAGCAATATGACAATCTAGGTCTAGCCAAGAATTTACTATGAAATTTCAAGACCCTGCGTTTCTGGTAAGGGCTAAGACGACTTTCTGAAAAGTGCGAACCTTCTGGGGTACCCAGGTGGTTTCTTAGCTTAAGTTTTAACATTCTTTGGAGGCATTTAGACTTTTACCCTCCGAGGATCACTAAAAATCATAATTATGAGATATGCGACAACCCGGGTACGCCAGAAATTTCACCAGACCACTCAAACATATTCTTCGAGGAATCTATCGTCGGGAGGTAACTGAAATTACATTAATAACACTTTTGGAAACTAATTGATTTAACCAAACCGTGACACTGAGCACGGAAACAAAATGCTTAGAACTAATGTTTTCCACATTCTTTTGTTTCTTTCCTTCCTTTTTCACATAGACTCTAAACAATATTTCAACTTTCTTTTTAAGTTGTTATCG
>NC_046660.1:52417928-52422689 GCF_010883055.1 Belonocnema kinseyi
TAGATTTATAAAATAAAAATTATCATTAAAAGAATTTAAGCAATCAAATTCTCTTTATTTTGACCGAATAATATTTATTGAATTAGAGTTCAAAATAAATTTTTAAACGAATGAAAATTTAATTAACTATTGTGCGATGGCTAAAAATATAACCTATAATTCACTGCTCTATAAAGATGAAAATTCAAAGTAATTTATCTTGCCTAGAGTATCTGGATCGTCACTGTCTTCTTATAATTTTTTTCAATAGTCATCAATGAAAAATAAATGGAGAATTTCGTGATACAAAGAAATCTTAATTTCGACCTAATGAACCTTTTTTTCTGGGACTAGGCTACTTCTAGCAAATCCTATGATTCATTTGAATTGACCTATAATACTAATAATATTAAGACTTTTAGACCTACTTGAAGGGTAAACAGCTAAATGCCTCCAAAGAATGTTAAAATAAGACCTGGTAAATCACTTGGGTCGAAATTTCTCCGAACAATGCTAAAACTCAATCTTTACTAGATTGAGTTGCTAAATGTTAAAACTCAATTTTTCTCAATCTCAATCTAAAACTCAATCTTTACTAGATTGAGTTTTAGCATTATTAATATTTATACTGAAAAAACGTTTTTCGCGGTTTCTGTTTTGTTTTGTTACATTTGAATAACATTAATCGACTTATTTTACTTAGTATCCATCCCTTACCAACAAAACGAATTATAAGTATTCATGAATTTGTTTTTAATGTTAATAACGGTAACGAAAACAACAAAACTTTCATTTTACGATAACGTAACGTAACCAAAATGAACGTTTTATTTTGTTTTGTTTCGTTCGGATTCCTGAGGATGATTCCAAAAAAAAATTTAAATGTGACTGTTCAGGTCTTTTTAAAAGGACTAGTTTTGTTTGCAGACATTTGGTATCTCGCGTTCTCACTGATTAAGATTTTAGATAAAAATGTAAATGGTTTACTTTTTGATCGCAGTTTTTATGTTTAAAAGAAAAATCGTGATCCGTATGAGAGAAATTTCGAAAATAATATTGTACGTATTCTGAAAAGCAATAATTTGCTGTTAACACTTTTTTTATGTTACATATCTTGGTCGTAAAACTGATTTTCTTTTTAAAGTTTCCCAGGACTTCTTGTAATGAAAAATAGAAAATAATTCAAATTGAAAAGTCAACAAACATTTTTGTGTCCGATGCATATTTTGGATACTACAGGGCATTGTAATTGCATGTACGTGATCAGTAAGTAAATTGTAAGTATGCTAATGCGTTTGTCCGTTTAAATCGAATAGGTTTAAATTTTATTGAACCGTAAAATAACATTTCAGACAATTCGGTTAATGTAGAATTCAATTAAATGCTTTGAGTTCTCCGAATTGTTCTGAAATCATGGAGTCTTTGACAACTATTTTTTTCAAATCCAACAACTTGAGTCTATGGTGAACTGCTAATGGACTAGGATGCACAATTTTGTTTTTAATTTATCCGAATTTTTTTATAAATCTTTGCATTGACTTGAAATCATTTAATCTATTTTAAAGGTTTTTAACAAACTGTTTTTAACAAACTGACATTTTCCTCTTTTACACAACTAGCAACATCCCAAGTTGTCTTGTTAGAGATAAGTTTTGATACCTTGAAATTCAAAGCTTTGGACAACGCTTTCATGGCTAATATGTCAGGCCCAACAAAATTGACGATGTGCCCAGTTGAGTTGCGCTAAAAGAGGACATATGGCGGAAAATGAAATAATCCAACCTTCAATGTGTATCCGTGCAAGTTTTATAGTTTGTCAGGAAAGAAGTCGAATTTTGAAGATTACTTCTTTTGTACGCATGTATCAATAAATACTATCTTTTTTTAATGAGTTTCATTACTGTTGCATTCAAAAATTGTATGGACCACATAAATCTGAGTAAATTAGGACGTACGTAGCTGGATGTAATCGAGTTATAAAATAGATTGTTCTTGATAATGTTGATATTGTTCATTTGCATGCTGATGATATGATTTAAACAAATGAAGTTGATCGTGGATGATCAAAATATGGTAGCTGACTTCAATACTGAGCACCTTTGGCTTTTGTGTTGTCGAAATGGATTAGCTGAAAGCTAGAAGACATTTTTTTATTAAGTTCTTATATTTTGAGGACACTATTCTTAGCATCCGTGAGCAACATTACTTGATGTAGTTCCTGATCAATTTTTTATGTACGTTTTTATGTTCTTCAATAAGTTGTGTCTTTTAGCAGGCACAAATCCATACTTAGTCGTCAGTAGCCAAGAGAAAATCATCCGAAGAATATGTGAATTCAGATAAATCTTTACTAGAAAAGATTTATTATGGAGCTAAAATTTGCTCAAATAATTATTATCTTTCTGACGATTTCATGTCGATAGCTACTGAAACTTTAGAGGGTACTTAAACTAAAGTGAAAATCATTTTTTTTGTACTGCTCGAACAGTAATTTTATCTAGCTACATTGATTTTTTCGCCCCAGACGTTTTCTAGTCAAATTAAAACCACTCTTGACAACCGCCTATATTCAAATTTAGAAATTCACCACGATACATTCTGTATCCTTCCGACTATTTAAAAATATTTTGAAAACAAGTTTAGTAATGAAAAGTCTGAACAATCTGACACATATTATATATATTTTCTAAATTCAATTGTTTCATATATTTATTTTTGCTAAAATAGATTGACTGAATCAGTATACTAAATCATTTTTATTGTGTTAAAATATTATTTTTTATCACGCAAGTGGTTCAAACATTGTCTACTTTAAAAATTCAATATACCTGTTTGAATTTTAACTAATATTTTAGATATTGAGAAGATCATTTTTATTTCAATTTAATTGTTAAAGTTTAAAGAAAGGAAGGTGATTCTTATTTTTTAGTTCTCTTTAATATGACTAATTTAGTTTGTAGACTTTTATATATCACTTTGTTGTGAGTAACTTTTTAAGTTCTTAGTTTTTAGCTGAGAAACAATATTGTGCTTCTTCTTTAGAGCAACTATTTTCTATTCACACTTTTTTTGGGTATGTCACATTGTGCGGTCGTAAAATTGATTTTTTTATACCCAAGTTGCGTTAAGCATTAAAAAAATGCAACAATGAATTTATTTGTTAGTTTCAATCGGATGAGATCGAGTTTTATGTAACCATAAAATAACTTTGTGAAGAAATCAGGGACCTTTCGTGATTAATTTAGAATTGCAATAAATATCCTAACTTTTCTTCATTCTTCTGCATGCATAAAATCCTTTTTAAATATTTTCCAAATTCAGTAGCTTTGTTTGTTGGTTGAAATACTACTGGATTAAGATGCACACTTCTTTTTCCAATTGGAAAAATTTTGCATGAATCTTTGTACTGACATCATATTACTTGAATTCTTTAAAAAGTTTTGGAATTTTCGTAAAACATTTACAATACACATTAAATCAATGTGAATTTCTTAGAGTCTTTTGAATTCTGCAAAATGCTATCGACTGTTTAAAATTTATTTGTAATTTTTTGAATTCTTTCAAAGATCTTTGAATTCTCCTGAATAATTAAAAGCTTATTCTCATTTGTTTTAAATGTTGTGTATTCTTCTAAAAACATAGGATTTTTTCAGCTGCTTTCAAATTCAATAATACTGCTCGACAGCTGAACCACTACTGGATTATAATGCATGCCTTTTTTTAATCTATCGCATTCTTTGGAAGTCTTTGAATTCTATTGAAATCTTTGAAAAGTTTTGGGCATTTTCTTGAAATCGAGAGAATACACATTGAATTGTTTTAAATTTTTTGAATTGTTTTTAATTCTGCAGAATTCCTTCAATTTATTATGATTCACGTATTATCCTTTAAATTCTTTCAGATTTCAAAGAATTCTCTTGACATGTTTAGAGTACAACTTGATTTATTTTTCATTTTTTTTATGTCTTCTCCAAACATTAAATTCTTTTTAACTTTTTACAAATTCATTTGGGAAGAATTCAACAGATTGTATTGCAAATTATAGACTTCCACAACATTCTTCAGAATTTTGCAAAATTAAAAGGAAAACGAGTGAAACTTGATTCAGTGGTAGTTCACCGTCCCACAGTGGAACAGTTGTAGAAAATGCACTTTATTTATTCATATGACCACAGCCTTCAATTTTAGTCCAATTTATAATTCTTTCAAATTGAAGTTTATTAATGCTAAAGAGCTTTACGCTCCGAGCTATTGTCTCCTCTATTTGGTTTTTCAAATTTTTCCACTCAAAGTATGGAAAAACTGAGATTATGTATATAACCATTTTTATGCTTTAATAACTAAGCAATAAAACTCTATATTGTCTTAAATAAACGTTTCGTGGCTTATAAAATATTAACAATTTTTATTATTCTATTTATTTGTTATTAAAAAATTAACAAATAGTCTTATTATCGGCGAAAAAATTATGTTTACTAAGAGTGCTTCATATTAATGTAGAAATGACATTAGATAACAAAACTAATTGGACGAATGACTTCTAATCACAAAAATATTTAAGAAGTTAACAATCACCATTATAATTTACAAAAATCTCAAATTTTTATATTTTGCCACAATAATTGTTTACAACATTGATTATTATAAACTTTCATTGAGGTTGTGATTAAATGTCATTCCTACATTAACCCTTTAACGTCAAAAGGACACTCTTTGAGTGGCCTCTTTTCTACTTTATTTTTCACGATGAAGACGTCAAGGAAAAAATTCGTAAAGTACCAA
>NC_046660.1:52422789-52430016 GCF_010883055.1 Belonocnema kinseyi
ATTGGTACTTTACGAATTTTTTCCTTGACGTCTTCATCGTGAAAAATAAAGTAGAAAAGAGGCCACTCAAAGAGTGTCCTTTTGACGTTAAAGGGTTAATATGGAGCATTTTTTTGACCGATGATAAGTCTATTTGCTAATTTGTTCATAAATTTTTTTTATATAAAATAAATGTAATAATAAACAAATTGTTTGTATTCTATAAATCACTAAACATTTATTTAAGACAATGTCAATTTTCCCTGATTAGTACTAAAGCGTATAAAATTGCTATGTGCAAAATTTCAGTTTTTCCATACTTTGAGTGAAAAAATATTTAATAAAAAAATAGAGGAGACAAAAGTTCAAAGCGTGAAGCTCTTTATAATTTAATTAACTTTAATTTAAAAAATTAAAAGTTATGGTCATTTCAGCTTTATTTGATATATTTTTACTTCTGATTAGGGGACCTGCTCTACCAATAACCTTCTTACCTTCGTTTATACGCCTATCTAATTCCTCATCTATCTTCCCGTCCCTAGTAAATAAGCTACCAAGGTATACGAAATTATCAACTTCTTCAATTCTCTCATCATTTAATAAGGTATTCCATAGTGTTTTCTCACCCTGTCCTTCGAACATCATAGTTTTTGTTCTATTTGCGTTAATTTTAAGGCCCATGTTCTTCATGTTTGCATCTAGTTTATCCAACATTCTTTGTAAGTCTTCGATAGACTCTACTTAACAACTTTATCATCAGCGAACGCCAACCCACGTACCCTTACTGTTTCGAGTTCCACACCCTCTTCGTCGAAGAGGGCCATTCTTAAATACTTGCCTATAAATAATATAAATAACCATGAAGACATAACGCATCCTTGTCTAACTCCTTGAATAATATCGAAACAGTCACTCAGTTTCCCATTCACTCTTACACTCGCTTTGCTACCTAAATACATCTTTTTTTAAGCTTGTAGGAGCCTACGAATAAGTATTTTTGAATATATTTTACTTACATTGCCAAATAAGCTAATTCCTCTGTAATTATGGCAGTCGCTTTTATTTCCCTTTCTCTTGTATATTGGTACAATAATCGCTTATTTCCAATCGTCTGGGACGTCTCCCATCTCGAAACATTAATTTATCAATTCGCACAGTCTATGTGGTATGCAGGTGCCACGGCATTTAAGCATTTCAGCGTTAATACCGTCTACCGTGGCAGCGTTACCGTTTTTCAAGTTCTTAATTATATCCCTAACCTCAGTGACACAACTAAACAATTGAATATAGAAATGCCTACGTTCACTTAAGACTATAGGAAAATAAAACTTCATGATATTCAGAGCCTTAAACAATATGGGAAGCGCATATATTCTTCCAGCTACATTTTGTCAAATTAGAAACAAATGAAAAATTGCACAGGGAATGAGTCAAAATAATTCAAGGGTATAATCTTATAATCTACACATAAAAACATCTCATTGAGAAAAAACAAATTTCGCAGGGAAAGGTTCAAAAATAATTCAGGGGTATAATCTTAAAATCTAACATACAAATCAAATTATTCGAAAAAAAAC
The DNA here is from genome assembly GCF_010883055.1 of Belonocnema kinseyi. NCBI lineage: Eukaryota > Metazoa > Arthropoda > Insecta > Hymenoptera > Cynipidae > Belonocnema > Belonocnema kinseyi. The sequence goes on from NC_046660.1 coordinate 52,424,346, forward strand.
AACAACGAAATAAGTAATTCACTCAAGGAATTAATCTCAAATTTTCGTGCGACGAAAACTTCAAACACTCAACCTAAAAAAAGGGTCACACGAAAATAATAAAATTACTCTTTTCAGAATTACAGACGAAAAATGGACAACCCTTCAGCATTGTGGATTATACCTAGAGCCACGACGAACTGGTCTGCTTGAACAGAATTGGGGCTCCGTAGTACACTGTTTCTTACTAATTTTTCAAACTAAAACTAAGTTCACACAGGAGAGATAATATAAGCGTCGTCCTCCACAAACTGCTGACGACAAAGAAACTGGTGCTTTAGCGTTGTTTCCTTCCTTCGCGACGATACGAGAGCTGATTCGTCCATACTCCATCCTCTGGTTGGTGTTGCTATGAAGTTTGTTTGATGCGGGAAACAAGACCATTCATGTGATGTTATGTGTTTAAAACAAATGATGTGTGCAAAACAAAATGTTTCCTTCCGAATTTGATGATTTCAAACCATCTTTTTTGTCCATCAGATGTTGAACTATTGTCCCAGATATCTTCTCCGAATGATGACAATAACCAAACCGGCTACAAAGACCTTATTAAAAATTCAAATTAAGCCTCTAGCACCGAGAACGTTATCTGTTAAGCTTCTAACCTGAGCTGGAAAGGCCCCACTCGCGCTGTCGCGGATCGACAATAGACCTTCTCAAAATACAATTATCTTGAATTCCACTCCCAGGTGAATAAGTTAAAGGCGGCATCAATAACAATCCGCAATAATCCGATTAACATTTCAAAGATTATTTTGGTAAATTTTGACGTACGACTGGAATATTGATTATTGATGACCTGTATTGATATTGATGAATATTGATGACCTGTATATTGATAAATGAACGATAAACATTGTAAGGATACACTCGAATCCTAGATCAGCAAACCTACGATTTTCAAATCTAGGTTCCTAAACCATGGACCTTCAAACCATAGACGCATAAACCATATTTCAACAAACCTTAGTCCCCCCAATCTTAAGCACCTTTACAGCACACATGAAAACCGTTAAAAGTGGAAACCAATCCATCAAACGAATACCTTCGAACAGCTACGAACAGCTACTAATATCCCAAGTTGGTTTGTTTCAGATAACTTTTTATACTTTGAAATTTAAAGCTTTGAACAACGCATTTATGGCTAATATGTCAGGCCCATCAAAATTGATAATCTGTTTATTTGAATTGCGAATAACAAAAAAATACAATGGATAATGAAAGGATCCAACCTTCATTGTGCATCCATTCAGGTTACGTAGTTTGCCAGAAAGGATATCGGATACCGATGTGTATTTCTTCTGTACAAATGTATCAGTAAATGGAATGAAATAATGCTGATTTTCAACTTCTCGGTAAAAATCTGTAAAGTGATTTTGCCTATTAATTTTTCATTGAATGAGCTCTAGTAATGTTGTATCAAAAAATTGTCTGGAAATTGGAAGGTGTCTTTGCTGGATGTAATAGAGTTATAAAATTGATTTGTTTCAATAATGTTGATAAATTCTGACTGTATGCCGAATCTATGATTAGGATAAATAAAGATGATCGAGGATTATTAAAAGATGGTAGCTGACTTGAATACTGCGCATCTATAGCTGCTGAGTTATTAAAATGGATTAGCAGAAAGCTAGAGGAGATTTTTTGACTAAGTTGTTGCATTTTGGGAACATTTAGCTTACTGTCAGTGAGCAACGTTGCTTTACTTATTACTCAATGATGTTTTATGTATCTTTTTAAGTTTTTTAGGAAGTTGTGTTTCTCGGCTGGCACGAATTCATACCGAGTTATCAGTAGCCAAAAGAAAATTATCCAGCGCCTATGTGGATTAAGATCCATCTTTGATATTTGAGTTTTATCATGTAGTGTATGTTTTCTTAAATGTTTAAAATATTACGGATGATTTTTTGCCGTTAGCTACTTTAAACTTTTGAAGCAACTCTTTAAAACAGAACGGAGATGTTGAGGACTTAACGTTTCAATGCTGACTGATAAAAAATATTGTATGCACCGGGGCTTGAAACTAGTGTAAACTGATATGAAAATCAATTGTAAACTGCAGTACTTTCATTTATGTGTAGCTGTACCAAGACAAGACCATGTAGACTTTTCTTAAGACAAGAGAAGTGTAAGTATTGCAAAATATACCGAATTGCTTGCAAATAAAATTAGATTACCAATCTGTGGCTTTAACATTTTCCAGGGTCAACATTACAAAAGTTTCAGTTTGTAAATTATATTCTCCATTATATTCCGACCTCTACAAACTATGGACACCGCCGGCTGGGCCATCCATTTTTAAGGATCAGGTAGCCAGACAAGGACCAAAGTCCCTGTCTGTCTACACAACTGCAGGCATATAAAACTTGCCATAAAAATATTAGGACTATTACTTTCTAGGAGTATCTAATGATTTGTTGGGGATAGGAAAAAATCAACAACATTTTTAGATTTGGCTGCTAAAGAACATACTATTTTCAGATAAATAAACTTATTAATACATATAAAATAAATAACATGCAGGTAAATAACATAGAAATTTATGAAGTTTAAAACGGATTAGTGATGGCCCGCAGAACGGTCTCAAGACATCAAGAATAGTCTGGTTCTGTCTCACAATCTACTCCTTAATTTTTGCATGTAGTCCAGACAGTTTGGGCGCAAATATCTCAGAGAACAAAAATGGTAAAAAGAAACTGTACGATGAATGTCAATGTGTCTTTATTTTGGCGTCGATTTTATGCTTTGTAGTTATTGTGCAAACATTTGATGAGGAACTGGTAGCTTGTTTGCCAAGAAAATTTTTAATTTTTTCTTATTTATTCTTCAAAGTCTTAAGAATTTACACCTTTTTCAAAAATGTTATATTTTTATAAACCTGACTTTGAAGTAGTTTACAAAAAAATTATCTTTAATACTACTGCACCTACCACAAAGAGCCAAAGCTGTTGATGTTTGAAAAAGAAAAAGTATTAAAATCATATAAATAGATTGTTTAAAAACAACGAACTTAGGATAACTAAGATTTTAGAAGCCCGCCCGGTTCTCTGAATGTGCCGCTATATACTTTAGTGAAACAAATATCTCTGCTGCGTCGTTATTAATTGAACTTTTTTGTATGATTGTATTAACAGAAAATTAATATATTTTTTACATTTTGTTTGTTGTCATAAGTGCAGTAGTATTGAAGATAACTTTCTTTTTTTTTAACCAATTTATTGTCACATTTATATCAATAATTATTTTTTCAAAACATATAAGTTGTTAAGGCTTTAAAGAATAAATGAAAAAAAAGCTTGACATCTTCTAGTCTAATTTAACAATACAGGAGCTTCTGAAAGTTGACCTAGCTATTCCAAACGCATTCTTCGGGTGCTTTTCGGCAAATAAGTGCTGACAGTTTCTCACCAGGTTTTTGCACAATAACAACTAAGTATTCAATCGAAGCAGAAATGAAGAAACATTGACATGCACTGTATGGTTTTGTAAACACATTTTTCTTTCTGAGATACCCAAGCCCAAGGTGATCGAATTGCATGAAAAAATTTGAGAGTAGATTTCAGAATTTCTCGAAATAGTCTGAAATAAATCTTTACCCAAGACAAAATAAAGACCAAATATTTGCACCCTGAGCGGTTTATGTCCTTTGATCTATCTAACAATCTATGAAAATGAAAGTGGCCTAACCAAATGTTTTAAAAATCTTACATTCATTGCTTGTTAAAACCTGATTGTCTTTTAAATTACCTAAAATTGTTTCATTTATTACGCTTCGCATTTGAATGAAATCCGCTGCTATGACATTTAATTTCTTCACAACTGTCAGTGTATCATTGTCATGGTGAAAACAATTTTCATTGTATTTACAAATACATTTTTCAAATTAATTGTTATTAATTGATAATTGTTTGAAAAAAACTTATTTAATAAATGATTTTCTCGGCTTTTTCTAAAGGTAGTAAGTGGAGTAAGAGAAGTAGGAAAGGAAGTGGTGGATCTCAAAGGAGAGGAAGTGAGAAAGTGGTAAGGATTAATGTGGAAGGAACGAAAGTGAGGGATGGGCATGGGAAGAAAGGAAAAATAAGGTTAAAGTTAAAGGACTCGAAGTAGGGAAATGAAGGAAAAAGAAAACGGAGACGTAAGGAAAAAAAACAGGTGATGCAGCTTAGGGAGTGAGTAGAATAAGAAAAGTAAGAGAAGAATTTATGGAACTAAAGGGAGAGGAAGTCAGTTTAAAAAAAGTACGGGAGGATATTAGGTATGGGGATGAGAAGCAATGAAATGAGAGTAAGAGAGCGGAAGTAGTGGTGATAAACAAGTTAAGAAACTGGTCAGGATTCGTTTAGAAGGGACAAAATTCATGGACGTGCATTCAAGGGAAAGTAGAAGTAGGTGGATTTTAGGGGAATGGAATGTAAGAGAGATCAAAGAAGGGGTAATAGGCAACGTTGGTATGGAAAAAAGGAGCTGTAAGGTGGGAAGTAAGTGAATGAACAGAAGTAGGAGAGGAAGTTAAGGAATTGAATAAGGAGAAAGTGAGAATAAGAGCAATAAGGGAGAGAGGTAGGTCTTCAGATGAGAAGTAGTGAAATAAAAGTAAGGGTGTGGGGGTAGGAGTGAGGAAGCTAGAAATTGATAAGGATCGAGGCAGAAGGGCAGGAACAGGAGTTCCGAATGAAGGGTAAAGTAGGTTGATGGTGGGCTTTTGTCCGAGGAGTAAGAAGAGAGCGGAAGGGATGACAATATGTTATCGTTTAGGATCAGATAGAAGACGATAGGACAGATGAGTGGAAAAGGGGTCGTGATAACAGAAGAGGATATATTTGGACGACTTAATTAACCTCCCTATAGGCTACAAACCCCTTTTTTGTAGGTCCATTGCACCTATTTTGAATTTTTTTTTTTTCATTTTGTAAAATAATCATCTCTAGTCTGCCGTACAAACTAAAAAGATACGTAAGTGACATTGCCACTTATAGTGATTCTCTTAAGCGTGGCAATGAAAAAGTCGACCTAAGCGGCAATGTCGCTTATGTATCTTTTTAGTTTATACAGCAGTAGTGAGCTTAGAATATTCCATTAGGAAGTAGATGTGATTTCGATCTTAAAAGAAGGATAGTAAAGGAATTTGGTAGGAAAACAATGTCTTCGATTAGCACGTGTTGCGTATACTGGGAGAAGCAGAAACGCGGATGCTGTTTGCGCGGAGGGCTTTTATTTAATTGGCAAACGGTACTTCTGTCGAGCATCCATTTGGTCCGATTGCAGTTCAAGATACGCTACCGTTGCGCGACCGTCCATAATTTCTGCCGGTAGAAAAATTACCCCACGATTCGCGCGAGTTAAGCGGATCGCCTTGCAGAATCTTAATCGCTTTTTAATTGCGAACGTGATAGCTTTTTAATGCGTGCTCGCTTTCTTTCAGTCATTCGTCTTGTTAGTGACGATTTCTGTCTGCGGATCTGCAGATTAGGAGAGAAGAGGCGTGACATTTCGTGACTCATTATATTGTCAATTAAATTATGAACTTAATTATAGCAATTAAATGTTTTGTTTTATAACACATCAAATTAAATCTCAGTTTGCGGATATAACATCTGCGACAAGAATATTATAGCTAATTTAGTTTAGG
>NC_046660.1:52430116-52472930 GCF_010883055.1 Belonocnema kinseyi
ATTTCAAGGATTTTATTAGACTTTAGATTATTTTAAAAGATTTCTGTGTTTAAAAAACTGGAAGTTCTTTTAATAGATTCCAAACATTCTTAAAAGAATTTAAAAATTTTAAGAGACTTTGAAAATTTCAAGGGATTTCAAATAATTTTGTTGCATATAAAAAGATCTTAGGTTTATTTTGAAGGCATTTCGAGAAGACATTAGAGAGTAAACAAAATGAAATAGAATCTTGAGGAATTTATATGAATTCTAAACGTTCAAGTATTAGAAAATTTATATAAATTTATGGAATAAAATCAATATTAATTTTAAAGATTCAAAGATTCGAAAAAATTGAAGTAATATAAATAATGTCAAGGGATCTCAAATAATTATTTAGGATTTCTGAATATCTCTAGGATTTAAAAAGAGTTTTATAAGATTAAAGGGCATTGTCTTGCTAAAACTCTAATCTCTGAACAAGATAATTTTTCCGTGAACTTTGGAATTGAAGTCATTTTACTGATGATGTAGCTTTAAATAAAAAACATTATTTTTATTACAAAAATTTTCAAACAAACAATAAAATTTCGTAGAATATTAATAAATAAAAATAAGCTATAATTTACATAACTTCAATACATTTTTTATCGGTAAAAAGCCACAAGAAGAAAAAATTAATTACAACATTTCTCATTGATATAACTATTGTTTTTCAAGTTTTAAACTTTTCTTACAAGATAAGTTTTCTTCTGTGAAAAAAGACTGATTATATCATAGTAATTCTAAAAATCATGCAAAATTTGTTTTCCTATTGTTCTTATTTTTGGCACAACTACCTTAAGGGATTTGATCTGCCCTTCAAGTATTTCAAAAGTTTGAAGAGATTTACATATTTTAATGAATTTATAGCAAACTTTAAGAAAAATTTTCAAATTCATTTTAATCTCAAGGGATTTAAACTATGTGTAATTATTTCAAATATTTCAGGAGTTTCAAAAGAGTTAAAAGATTTCGAGGAATATCTATGGATATTAACAGATTTCATAGCTTTTAATGGATTTAGAAATATTTCTCATCCGCATCGACAAAAAAAATGCAGTTAATAACATATTATTAATATTTTTATAATTATTAAGGGCACTCAGGAACTATTGTAATAAATCAACTATAATTAACTTTTTCCGATAAACAAAAAAATATATGTAAATGCGTTTTTTTGACGAGGATCGAAGGTTCAAAGATACCTTCGAATCAGGGTAAAGAGGCTGGGCGATTTATTTATAATTTTCAGACTTATAGTTGCAGTCAGGTGTTTGTCCAAGAACGGGAATAAGGGGAAATTTTATCTCCTACCTGACAGCTCCAAAGGGAAAAAGAAGTAGGGAAAATAAAGGGAAAGAAGATAAGTGGTTATGAAAGGACGTGAGGAAAGGGGATGTAGGGATAGTGAGTGGAAATAAATAAAGGTAAAAAGGGTAAATAAGAGGTGGGGAAGTAGGACGAGTGAGGGAAAATTATATTATGTGAAGTGGTAGGAGTGAGGGGAAATGCGAAGAGAGTTAAAAGGGTAATTGAGGGGACCGAAATTGGTGGAAGTGATGAAAAATCATATTGATCTAGAAAGTAGAGGAAGGGGGGCGATTCGGGAAAGTTGACGAGGAAAATTTTGGAGAAAGAAGGAAAAGCAAAGATTAAAGTATGGAGAGAACTGGTAGGAGAAAAGAGGAAAATTAGGGAAATATATAGTGATAAGGGAAGGGATAGTATTAGGGTGTTTCAAACCACTTATTTTTTCCAAATAGTCTATAAAACCCTTTTTTGCAGGCGCAGCATTTGACCAATTTAAACTTTGAAATTTTGACTAATTTCAAACAATTATTGGCATAGTTTAATTGGTCTTTAAATAACGAAGCCAACCTTATAAAGAAATGATTTCTAATTCAAATGCAGTGGTATAGTTTCTTCATCAGGACGGTAGAATTGTGCTCAATAAAAAATCCTGCTCGGCAAATATGTCACAGAATCGCAGGATGCGCGTTGCACGCGTATAGTTGTATAAGGAGAACTCGCAGATGCCATGGCATAGGCGCATACATATGCGAGTCCAGCTGGTCGAGTTACAGTGCGGATACCAGATCAGATAGAAATCGATTGCGGAATCTCGCCGGATCTCCATTTACGTCTTATTCAGAGATCCGTGCGAGATTTCTACGATTATTTATTTGTACGACGGCATCCAGTGCATTCATGGCCTTACACGACAACCACCCACGCGATGCACATGCATGTGCCAAGAAGCGTGCATGGTGTTACGCGTGCGCTCTTGCCGAGGAATCCACTCTGCAGCTGTGCAACGCTTAAGTCTCGCATTTCCGGATTCCGTGTGCGAAAAATCGAAAATCATGTCTGCATTAAAAAAGGAGACCTTGTCTCTACATTATCTCTGGTACTATTTTTAGATATTTAATTTTTGTTTTTATTTTTTAATTATTTTATACTATTGCGGATCCTAATAATATAGGACCAAGCGTTGCATATTACCCTAAACGTACTACCAAAAACAAAAACATAACCTGGTATATCATATTACCGCAATTTTCATCTTACATAAATGTGTCATATTCTGTTATGTGTCATTTTACTTCATGTGTCATATTACGTCATTTGGCATATAACGGCAGTTGACATATTACCTCATGTGACATGCAAAACGCGCGTCTATGGAAATATTTATACAACATCAGCTGGTGTAAAAAGACAAACGAATTATTCTTCCTGCTGCTTCTCCCGTTACAATTTCCAAATATAAACAATTGTCCACATTTTTTAGAAATAAACTCTTTTCATTTAGCAAGCGATTACAAATATTTATCTACATTTTTTAAGGCTAAAAATATTAAAAATTTTCACATTAAAAATTTTTGATTTGGAAACACGTTAGAGGGAACATAGACAGCCGCAATCTCTGAGATGTCGATTAGCATACGTTATTTTTCTAGTTCAAAATGAAGAATATCTATCTTTTCAGAACTTTCCTTTTGAAAACATTTTTTCTATCTAAAATCATATGCTTTTATAGGAAAACTTTTCTTTTAAATTTAGCACATTCAGACAGTAAATTTTTTTAAGGCACATCAATGTCGAGAGCTTTAATTTTATTCACCTTTAAAGAAAATCAAAAGACAGAATTACAGTAAATTTGTCTGAAAAGTCAAATTCCATCATTTTTTAATTATTGATAAGAAAAAATCGTCAGTATAAGAAGTAATTAAATTTTTTTAATCGCATCGAAATGTCCAAACCTTAAATTTGAACTACCCCGAAAAAAATCGAATGAAAGGAAAAAATCCCAGCAAAGTGTGCTAAATAACGAAATTCTGCATTTTCCTCATTTTTTATACCCTGATAACAAAAATAATAATACTATGATATACAAAATTGTACATTAAGCTTCACATCTTCATACTAAGACCTTCTGTTGGAACCATCTCTAAAAAAATCGGGCTAATAGAAAAGCTTGCAGTACAGTCGCCTGAAAAAGGCAATTTTTTAATTTTTCGTATTTTTCGTCCTCGCTGACCTTCCTTCCTCATTTAACAGCCGTTACGTAACATTTTTCTTATTATGTTTACAACGTGATAGAAGTTTTCTAAATAAAAAGAATGTTATTACCGCTTAAAAATTGTTTCAATTTATTATTTGATATTTAAATTTATGTTAAACATAGTATAATTTGTTTCATTTTAATCGTGAGTTAATAATTTCGAGTTTTGCTGATACCTAATACATTCGTATTTATGTAAATTCAATAAATAAAAATGCATTAATTTCGCTAAAAACCAACAATTTCGTATTGTCGAATATTCATAAAATTAAATATTAGTTATAATATTAATAATATTAATAATAATGTATTCTTTAATTTTAAATATTCAAAATTTACGCAATATTAAATTAAAACTCGTTAACATTAAAGAATTCTTAGTTATGAATCTTTAAAATCAAACTATAAACAATTACATTCCTATAAACTATAATTTGTAATGGTGGAATGTATTATGTATTATTGATCTTTAAATTTGAAAATTCAAGTATTTTTGTTCCTAATCTCCAAATTGATCTAAATATTGCAAAAACTGTTCCAAATTACATTCATTTATAATATAAATCTTGAAAATTAAACAAATTTTAATTTTAGAAATTCAAAACTGAGCTAATTCCCGTTTAAGATTTTTAAAATTGATGAATTTTCAACTATAAATATTCAAACCTGAATTAATTTTTTTTAACATTTAATTTTAATTTTCAATCTTCAAAATTGCAGAAATTTGAGGTGAAAAAAATTTTAAAATTGAAATAAATTTAATTGCGAATCGTTAAGATTAAAGATTTTGAAGTATAAATATTCAAAATTGCACAGAACTGATAATTATAAAAATTACAGAATTTTTAATTTTTTGAATTTAGATTTGAAAAATTATTCAATTTGACGTCTTACAATTTCAGAATAGAAGACTATTTAATTTTTTAAATTCCCAATTAAAATCTTCAATAATAATATTAATAATATATAATATTTTACAATAATTCTTATTTCATAACTGAATATTATTTTGTAATAATTCTACTCCTTCATATTTTATTTGCCATAAACACCGTTCTCTCAACTCATGGAAGACCTATTTCTGAGGACCGTGATTTGAAGAGAGATGTAACTGCCCGCTACGAAGTTTTCCGAATTTTAGCATCCCAATCAACACTGTTAACTGTATTTTCAATAATAAATTAAAATTTTTAAAATAATTTTTTTCAGAAAAGCAAAGATCATATATGCAAGTTAGTCATTAACAATAAAAAAAATTAAAAAGGTTATACCAGTAGCCCTCTAACATTCTCGACAGTTTTTGTATATATAAAGTTTTTGTGTATGAAATTTGAATAAAATTAATAACATTTTTTAAAAATATATCTCAAGATAGTATTTTTTAAGTTTAACAAATCCTACAACAAAATTTTTTCTTATAATCTCATACAAAATTTTTTAACAATAGAGGCTTTTTCGGAGGTGGTTACTACAATGACACCTTAATGATTTTTAAAAAATTTTTAATCAAAAAGGATTGATTTCGGACATATAATATTAATGGTCTATCAAAAAAACAAATTTTCAACATAATAAATGAATTTTTAACCAAATAATTGAACCAATGAGTAAACAGATACATTTTCGACAAAGCAGTTGAATTTTTAATAAAAAAGAAAATTTTTTTCAAATGAAAAAAATTTGAATTTACAAATAAATAATAGCACTTTTCAACAAACGAGATGAATTGCGAACTTTGAAAACTTACTGTAAAACGGATTAAAATTATTTTTAGATGATTAAATAATAAATTTTAATATTCCTAATTAATTATTGTTAATATTTTTATGAAAAAATCAGGTTTTCATAAATAAAAATTAGAATGGGCCTGGTCAAGAACATATCGGGCCTTCTTTATGGATAAACGAGTCTGGGCCTGATCGTATTAGGTGTTTCATTTCGAGTATGGCCCTGACTGGGATGTCCGAACGGAGCCAGATTATGCCAAATCTGGCCCCGGCTAGGGCCACTCCGAAATTTTTGCACGGGTTCTTTAACCTTAAATTGCAATTAAACTTTTTAGATCATAAATCATGATGAATGATGATGAACCCTCCAAAGTTAAGAATAATCGAGATTTTTAATTTCGAGAAAGATTAATGAAGTATAAAAAAACTATTCTGCATTGCCGGAGGTGTAGCAATGCATATGAAAGACGGATTTCGCAGGTGGTCGCGAATTTTTTTTGAGGCAGAGCTGAAACTTTAACCAGCTGTAACTCAAGTCAAGAGGCCACGCACTTGGATGATACAAAGCTATCTCCAGATCTCGCTGCATCCTGCTGAAGAATAGGATGTGAGATCGGGTAAGGATCGTACTTTTTTGGGCCCAGTCTCGTTTCCTCTTATCGAGGCTGAAGTTCCGCACTCGGTCAAACTTATTTACTTCTCAAATTTGGGCTACAGTTTTCATTCACGTGCAACCTCTTCTCTAACTCGTTGGATTTTTATCTCAAGTAGAAAAGTTGGTCAGAATTTAAAAAAATAAAGCGGTTTGGATCAGAAGTGGATTTTTAACCATATACATTAAAAATGCTTCATTTTTCTCAAAAATTTATAAAAAGCGATTTGGGGTCTTTGAAAGACTATTTCGGGGTGACCTCACACAGTGGAAAACAAATTTTTTTGCTTTAAAAGGACGTTAGGCGCATAAATATTGACCGATTTGGACAACAACAAAAAATTTTTAAAAATCCGATGAGGTTTGTAATAGAGTTGTCGAGCTGCATTTTTATTATAAGTTTTGACTTTTTTTATAAATAAACAAATATGCAGAAAAAAGGGCAATTTTTTCTATTTGACGTTCTCGGTGCTCTCTAATAACATGAAAAATTTTGTATAAACAAATTATTTTTCGAAAGAATGTTTTTACGATTTTCCATCATTTTACCGTTTTTTAGTTTTATTGTAAAAAATTTGGATTGAAACAATATAATGACTAATAAAATTCATCTTGCGATTATTATTGTTAATATTATAAACAAATTTAACAATCAAATAAATTAATCAGTAATTTTTTTATAGAAACATTCATTTTTTCAATTAGGAACTGCATGTCAATTCCAGCAAACATTAATAACTAGTTGATAAATTTTATGATTAAAAAGAAATTAATAAACAAATGTATAGATAAAGCACTTGTCAAAAAAAAAATTCCATTCTTTTGATGACAACTTTATTAATTCAGAACTTCATGAAAATTTCTGAAAAAATTCATAATTTGTTAATAAATTTCAGGATTTTCTAAAAACAATTTTAATAAACAAATGTATCATTGAGGCATCGGTTGAGGGAAAAAATATTGTTTTATGTAAGACTTTGTAATTGGGGTTTTCATAGTAAATTCAGCCACATTCAAGATTGATAGATAAATGTTATAATTTTTCAGGCACACTTAACAAACAAATTCATTATTCGAGCATCTGTCAAGGGAAATTTTTGTTCTGTATATCTGATTAATTGGGAATTTATTGATAATTTAATTAACAACCATCCTTAGTTGACGAACTCTATGATGTTTTAAACCAATCAAATAATTATATCCATTATTTGCGCATTTGTCGACAAAAAGTTTTTTTCTTTTTTAATCTTAGACCTTTCAGCTTTAGTTTCTTATTTTTTTATTCTTTTATTAAGACTGAAGCTTCAGGATCATGCACTTGTTGATTAAATTTGTTTAAAAACAAATGTAATTCATTAACTAATAATGAATTGTACTGAAATTGTATAAAGTACCTGATTAAAAGGACTAGCATTAAAAAAAACGTTTGTCGAAAACGTCCGAATAATTGATTTATTTATTAAATTTGTTTAAAAAATCATGAGATTATTAAAAAAATTATAAAGTTTTCTAAAATCAGCATGAAGTTCCTAATTGAAGAAATTACATCAAAAAAATTTTTTTCCTGATGATAAAAGCCTGATTAATGTATTTTTTTATTAAGTTTGTTTATAGGATTCAAAATAATATCAAAAAAGAAAGTTCCTCATCATTTCATTGTTTGGAACCAAATTTCTTGCAATCTAACTTTAAAAAATGTAAAATTATTGTTAATCGTAAGAAACATTCTTTCGACAAATGACTTGTTTATACAAATTTTTTGTAAATTATGTAATTTTGGAATATATTCAGCTAATATCACGACATAAAGCTTAGACGATTTTTTTTTAACTTTTAAAAAAAAATTTTTTTTGTTCAAACCAAAATAATTTGCATCCAACAAAAGTTTATTTTACGGTTGCATTCTGATCCAAATTAAATTCTGATTACATTTGTAACAAAAAAATTACATTCTTAATAAAATAATTTATCTTGTAACAAAATACTTGAATTTGTAACAAAATAGTTGAATTTTAAACATAAATTATGAATAAAAACAATATGCTGACAAAGAATTTCTACTTTCAACCAAAAAGTTCAACTTTCAATAAAAAAAGGATAATGCAAAAATAAAAATCCCAGCAGCGCTTGAAACGATTTTTTTACTTTTAAGAGTGAAATCCATTTTCTTTTCAGACGATTATATCCAAATTCCGCATTTTATCGACAAAAAATGAAAAAAATAATACTTTAATAATACTTTAACATAATACTTTAACAAAAGCAGATTAATCTTTAGGTGAACAGTTGAATTTTTATCCAGAAACATTTATTCTCTTCAAGAGAGTTGAATTTTTATTTAAGAAAATTTTTTCAGTCAGGAGAGAAAAAATATTTTAAAATAATTGTTGAATTTTCAATTCAGAAAGGCGAATTATCTCCGAATCATTTAAATTTTCAAGAAAACCAGTAATTTTGTAACCAAATAGTTGAATCCTTAACTGAAAGCTACCAATTGTAAATAGAAAATGCAATAGTAGCACTTTCAATTGAAAAAATTAATTTTTAACAAAAAATGGAATAGTCAAATTTGCAATAAGGTGCTTAAATTTTCTTTCAAAAAGATTTTTTTTCCATAAAAGACGAAATCACAAGAAAATACATTAATTTTGAACCAAATTGTTGTGTTTTCAACTCCAAGCATACGAAATTTTTATAAAACAGTTGAATTTTTATCTAGAAGATATCAATTTTCAACACAAAAGTAAATTAATAAGCAAAAATATAAAATCAATCTTTCTAATAAAAAATAGTTAACTATAAAAAAAGAAGTTTAATTTCTTTATTAGATTCTAATAACTCAGCTCAAATTCAACCGAAAATCCAGAAAAAAACCGGAGATTAAAAATTAAACGTTGCAATTTTGCAAGGTACAAGTTTTAAAACAAATAGGATATTTTTTTATGAAAATAGGAGGATGAATACTTAAAAATATAATTGATTTCAATAGAACATTAAATTTGATATCCAGAGCTTCAAACTCCTAAGATATTTAGTCGAAATGTATTTTTATTTTTAACAACATAGTTCAATTTGCATTCAAAATATGAATTTATTAGAGAGATGAATTTTGAACCAGAAAAGATTTTTTGTTAAAAAGTTCCGTTTTCAATCTGCAATATTGAATCTTTTAAAAAATAGTTTACTTTCAAACGCAAAAAGATTAATTTTGAACAAGAAAATTGTTATCAGTAAAGTGAGATTAATTATTTTTTAAATTAATTTTTAACAAGAATGTATCATTTAGAACCGAGTAGGTAAAAATTCAAAGAAAATAGAAAAAAATTGTAATTAAGTGTTAAATTTGTAACTAGATATTACTTTGTTTAAATAAAAAGAAGAATTTTCTGCCGAAAAAGATTACCAGCAATATAGTTGAATTTTCAACAAAATAATTAAATTTTTAACAAAATATTTCAGGCTTTAACCCATCCACATAAGTGTTTATAATATGATCGAATTTTTTATACAAAAACAAATGAAATTCCACCAAAAACAAGTGAAATTGCAACAAAATAGTTAACTCTTTAGGAAAATAATTTTATTTTCAACAAAATAGTTCACTTTTAACTAAACATCTGAATTTTAAACTTTCAAAGGTGAATTTTCAAACAATAGGATCTTTTTGTCCGTTAAGGGACAAATTTTTAACAAATGTCATGAATTTCTGAATCGAAAGACGAATTTTCAAGAAAATAAGCAGATTCAAAAAAGAAAAAGTTGAATCTTTTCCCAAATAGCTGAATTTTCAACCTACAAGACGAATTTTTAACAAATTACATAAATTTAGAAACAATGATTTGATTTTTTAACTAGAAAAGATGATTTTTCTGTTGAATATTAAACTATTTTGTCGAAAATTGCAGCCATTATGTTGAAACATACTAGTTGATGAAAAGTTTAAAATTAATCTCCTTCGTTGGAAATTTGACTTTTCATAAGTTAGGAAATAATCTATCCTGTTAAAAACTCCCTTTTTTTGTTGAATGTTGAAACACTTTATTGAATTAAAAATTCGTTCTTTTTATAAGAACAAATTTTATTAACTACATAATTGTAAAAATTAAACAAACCCATTTTCGGTTCAAAATTAAAATGTCTCAAACAATAAATTTGTTTTAGATTCATCTATTTATTTGAAAATGTTTTATCTGAAAACGTAACTATTTCGTTTCTCTTTGGAAATTTATCCTGCAAGTTAAAAATTCAACTGCTTGGTATAATATTCATCTTTTTGTCTTGAAAATACAACAATTTGGTATAAAATCGAACTATTTGGTTATAAATAAACTTTATCTCGAGAAATTTTGTTTTTGTCTGAAAATGCAACTATTTGTTTAAAAATTTGTCAGTTTTTATGAAAATTCAACTATTTTGTAGAAAATTCACTTTTTTTTTATTGAAAAATTATATTTTTGGGTTGAAACAATTAAACTATTTAATAGTAATATAATGGTATACATGGTTGATAATGCAACTTTTCCTTTTAAAATTATTCTTTGTTTTTAAAAATTCGTCTTTTTCATATAAAAATTATTTTCTTTTGCAAGAAAATCTTAATTGGTAGAAAATAAAACTGTTTGTTTATAACTTAACTTTTCTTTAAACAATCATGTTTTTGGTTGAAAACGCAACTATTTCGTTGATAATTAAACTAGTTTAATAAAAACTTAATTATTTTGTAAATAATTCGTATTCTGGGATTCGAAATTCCACATTTTGTTTACTCTAATATATTTTGTTAGATATTCATCTTTTTTAATAGAACATTATTCTTCTTGCTGGAAAATACATCTTCTTGGTTGAAAATTAACTTTATTATTAGAAATCCTGGTATTTCGTTAAAAATTCAACTATTTGATTGAAAATCAAATTAATTATATTAAAATTTAACAAGTTCGTAGATAACTCGTATTTAGCCTAAAAAGTTTGACAACTTTGTTAGAAATTTATATATTTCATTGAAAATTAAAATTTTTACAAATTCTTCTATCGTGCTTTTCATTTCAACTCTTTGGTTCATAATGCAAATATTTGGTTTCATTTTTTTTAGAAAATTCTTCGTTTTTATTGGAAAGCTCATCTCTTTTGGTAGAAAATCTGTTTTATTGTAAAATTAAAATGTTTGTTGTAAAATGTAACTATATTTCTTGAAAATTCGTCTTTATTTCATCTTTTATAATAGAAAAATATTCCTCTTGGTGGAAAATTTTCATTCTTTGGTAGAAAATCTATTTGATTGAATTTTTTTTTGAAATTTAGCTCTGTTGCTATTTATTTTAAATATATTTGTATTAATTAAAATTGTTGGTTAACATTATTTTCAGAAAATTAGTATTCGCGATTTAAAATTTTATCTCTGTTGATAGAAAATCTATTTTTGTGAAAAATTAACTCTTTGTTGAAAAGTCGTCTCTTATGGTTCTTATTTAAACAATTTGTTTGATAATGCAACATTTTAGTTAAAAATTATTTTTCGTTTTTCAAATTCGTCTCTTTCGTTTGAAAATTCATCTCTTTTGGTATAAAATATTTTGTTGTTGAAAATTCAACTTTTTGATCAGAAATTAAACTATTTTTATGAGAATTAAACTGTTTTGTGGATGATTCATATTCTTGGCTTCAAAATTTCACAATTTTTTTTAGTTGATATATTTTGTTAAATAATCATATTTTGGATTAGAACATCATTCTTCTTGGTGACAATTTTTCATTTTTTTGGTAGAAAACGCATCTCCTTCAAAAAAAATTTTTTTTAAAATTATTTTAGCTGCAAAAAAATTCTTTGTTTCTTCCTCTTTTTTAAAAATTCATCTTTTTTGGTGGAGAATCTATTTTGGTTGAAAATCAAGCAATTCATTAAAAACTCACCTCTCATATTAGGTGGTTCAAGTATTTGTTTTATAATGCAACATCTTGTTAAATTTTTTTTTGAATCATCATTTTCGTTTCAAAATAGATCTCTTTTTGTAGAAAACATATGTTGGTAGAAAATTAAACAGTTTGGTTGAAAACTTAATATATCTGAACTCGGAATATTAAGAAATAAAAGTTTTTCATATATTTAGTTCAATATCTTATTTTTTTAAATATTTTAAAATTAGTAACTTAATTCTGAACGACCCCTTGCCAATACAAGGAAATAAAAAAACTAATTTTCCATACGAAAATGTAGATAGAGCCATTCTTCAACTCTACGGCGGAATTCTGCTTGAATCGAAATTCCACCGAAGAACTTGTCACTAAAAAGAGTGATAAAAATGTTTGTAAATGAAAAATTGGAATGTCGGGCCGAGCATGTCTGGAGACGTTAAAAGTTAAAACTGTGAAGTTGCCTGGCAGGCAGGATGGCGACCAGAACTATTTACGAGAGGAAGAGAGAGTAGCTTGAGCCATCTATGGGTCCTTTGTAAACTCGTGCCGCCACACCTGCAAAGCTGTAAGGTTGAGGATACCTGCAACCCGGGTCCCCTATACGGAGGAATGCCTCCAGGAAGTTTTACGTCAACCTCGAAGCCAAGGAAATTGCTCCAGGATTACGAGGTCAGCTGCTCTTAAGAAGAGATGTTCATCTCAAGAAAACCATTTTTGCCTTCTTCTACCTGAACATTCACGAACTCTGCTTCCTGACATCTATATGTTAGTTGCTGTAGCAAAATTTGTTGAGATCAGGAATTTAGGTCTTAACTTTAGACACTTTGTTTGGAATCACATCCAAAATCAAGTAGAAGTAGCTATAAAAAAAAAGTTTGAAGCCTATAAGGACGTTAATTAAGCCTTTCAAATCTTTCCCCATCCTTTATCATACAGTCTTCTATCATCCCTCCTATCAGTCCTATCCTATCCTTTTCAATCCGATCCTCCCTCTCCCATCCTTTAGTGGGCAGTACACTAAGGGATGGGAGAGGGAGGATCGGATTGAAAAGGATAGGATAGGACTGATAGGAGGGGTGATAGAAGACTGTATAATAAAGGATGGGGAAATATTTGAAACCCTTAAAATCTCAAAACCCTTAAAACCCTTCAAAGAATAAAGGAAAGATTTTCTAATAAAAACGGCTTATTTCAATTTTTAAATAAAATTGGGAATATGCAAACAAAAAAATTAATTTTTTACCCTAATATTGAATTTTTTCCCAAAAAGGTTAATTTCTTAATCAAAAATATTGAAATTCCGCACCAAACGACAAATTAAAAAAATAATAATTTTAAACTTAGGAGAATTATTTTTCACCAGAAAAGAAAAAGTTTCATTAGAGTATATTAAGTTCTAACCAAAAATATTAATTCTCACTAAACATAAAATATTTAAATTATCAGTCCAAACATCTTTTCTACAAAAACAACAAAGTAAGTATAAATTTTCAACCAAAAAATAATATTTTCTAATCAATAATGGTCTAGTTAAAGCAATTGTTATATAGTTCAATTTTTAGTTTAAACAAATAAATGCTTAACAAAACAGTTCAATTTTTCATCAAATAGTTGCTTTTTAAACTAAGTCTCCAACAAAAAATAAAATAGATTAATTAATAGTTAAGTTTTCAGTTAAAAAAGTTAAATTGAACAAAACACTTGTTAACAAAATAATTAAAATTGCCAGCACTAAAATAATAAATTTTGGAAAAAATGAATTTTCAACATCGGATATTAATTTTTTACTAATAGCTATTGGTTTCTTTTTCAACATCGGAAATTAATTTTTTAACAATAGCCTTTGAAAAAAATTAATATCCGATGCTGAAAATTCATCTTTTTGGTTAAAAACTTAACTATTTTTTCCTAAGCTTACTGTTTTAATTTTTGCCATTTTAACTTATTTGTTGAAAAGATTTTTTTAATTAAATTTTTTTATAAGAATTATTTTATGGATATTAATTTTGTGATAATTACTGTCATTGAAAAATTAATATCTGATTCTGAAAATTCATGTTTCAACCCAACCAAAGCGATGAGTTTTTAACTAAAATGATATCAAAAACAATAGGATTTAACCAAAATGATCATTTTTCAAAAAAATAGTTGAGTTTTCAACCGAAAAGAATAATTTTCAACAAAACTGACATTCAATAAATTAGACTAATTTTGAACTATAAACATGAGTTTATGAATGGAAAATAGAATAGTTCAATTTTCAATTATAAAAATTAATTTCGTACAAAAAAAAACGAGTTTTGAACAAAATTTTTAAACAAAGACATGCATTTTTAACAAAAATTATGCATCTTCAGTTACAAAAAGCTTAGAAAGTAAAATGAATATTGCAGCAAATAGCTTAATTTTTTATAAAAAATTATGAATTTAAAATAATAAATTAAATAATTCAATTTTACGTTAAAGAAATTTGGTTTTAAACAGAAAGATAAATTTGAACGTAAAAATATTAATTTACAATAAAAAATGGAAAAGTTAAACTTTCAGTTGGAAAAATTAATTTTCCGCGGAAAAACAACAAAACTAAAAAGGAAGATCTGAAATTTTAACCCAGAAGATGAGCCTTCAAGACAGAAGATTATTTTTGTACTAAAGTCCATGAATTTGCAAACAAAATTCTAATTTTCAAGTAAAAGGTTAATCATATGCCGAAAAAGACCAATTTTTTGACAAAATACGTGAATTTCCAACCAACTAGTAAAATTGTAATGCAGAAACATTATTTTGTCCAAAAAAATGAATTTAAGTTAAAATCACTTTTCAACTAAGCAGTTGAATCTTCTACAAAATTATTTAGTTTTCATAGAAAAATATGCAACTAAAAAAGATTTTTTTTACAAAAAATATAATAATTAAATTTTAAGGTATAAATACAAGTGTTTAAAAAATTGGAAGAAAATTCTTGAAAACTGTTATAATGTAAATTACTCCGAATCACCTGGATTACAAGTGAATTACTCCTGAATACAAGGGAATTACTTTAATTGCCTGAATTAATCAGAATTATTTATATAACAAGTGGATTAGTTTCAATTTCTCTGGACCATAAGTGGTTTCCCCCTAATTAGATTTAGCTAGCTTTATATCAGAACTGAATTACAAGTGGATTGCTTCTGAAAACAATTAGAATAATTTGATTGCCTTAATTACTCAGAATTGTTTGAATAACAAGTCGATTATTCTAAATTTCTCTGGACCATAAGTGAATTACCCCTGATTATAATTGGATGGCTTCATATTAGAACTGGATAACAAGTGGGTTACTCCATAATACAAATGGATTATCTAGATTACTAAAATAATTCGAATTATCTAAATAACAATTGAATAACTCTATATTACTCTGGACTACATGTGGATTATATTATACAAGCGGATTACTTTAGTTGCCTGAATTACTCAGAATTATTAAAATAACAAGTGGATTATTCTAAATTTCTCTAGACCATAAGTAGATTACACCTGATTAGAATTGAATAGCTTCATATTAGAAGAGGATTACAAGTGAATTACTCCATAAGAAAAGTGGATGACTTAGATTACTAAATTATTCCGAGTTGTCTGGATAGCAATTAGATTACTCTATATTATTCTAGACTACAAGTGGATTATCCCTAATTGGAACTGAGTAACTCCATATTTGAATTGGCTTACAAGTGGATTACTCCAGCGGACAATTGGATTGCTTGTTTTGCTTGAATGAGTCAGAATTATTTAAATAACAAGTTGATTATTCTAAATTTCCTGAACTATAAGTGGATTACTCCTGATTAGAATTGGATAGCCCCATATTAGAACTGGATTACAATTGGATTACAATTGTAATGCTTCAGAATACAAGTGGGTGACTTAGATTACTAAATTACCCCGAATTATTTAGATAACAATTGGATTACTCTATATTAATCTGGAATACAAGTTTATTATCCCTGATTAGAACCATATGACTCGATATTCGAACTGGATTACAAGTGAATTACTCCGGAATACAAGAGGATGTCTTTGATTGTCTGAATTACTTAGAATTATTTACATAACAAGTGGATTATTCTAAATTACTCTGGACCATAATTAGATTACTTCTTATTGGAATTTGATACCTTCATATGAGAACTGAATTACAATTGGATTACTCCAGAATATAATTGGATGACTTAGATTACTCAATTACTCCAAATCATCTAGATAAAAAATGGATTACTCTATATTACTCTAGACTACAATTGGATTATCCCTAATTGGAACTGGACCACTTCATATTAGAATTGGCTTACAGGTGGATTCTTCCAGATTACAAGTAGATTACTTGGTTTGCCTGAATTACTCAGAATTATTTAAATAGAAAGTAGATTATTCTAAATTTCTCTAGACCATAAGTGGATGACGCCTACTTAGAATTGGATAGCTTCGTATGAGAACTGAATTACAATTGGATTACTTCAAAATTCGAATGGTATTAACAGTGAATTACTCCAGAATACAATCAGATTACTTGAGTTGTCTGAATTACTCAGAATTATTTATATAACAAGTGGATTATTTTTAATTTCTCCGGACTACAAGTGTTTTCCCCCTTATTAGAATTGGGTAGCTTTATATTAGAACTGGATTACAAGTGGATTACTCCAGAATACAAGTGGATGACTTAAATTACTAAACTACCCCAAATTATCTAGATAACGATGGGATTACATGATATAACGCTGGACTATAAGTGGATTATCCCCGATTAGAATGAGATAACTCCATATTCGAACTGGATTACAAGAGAATTACTCCTTAATACAAGTAGAATAATCTGACTGCCTTAATTACTTAGAATTATTTCAATAACAAGTCGATTATTCTAAATTTCTCTGGACCATAAGTGAATTACCTCTGATTAGAATTGGATAGCTTAGCATTTTTACTCCATATAACTTCAGATCTGATAACACAGGATTACCAAATCGAAGAACCGAGAAATGCAGAGGATTACTAAGCTTCTTTCCGCCTCGATTTCGATCTATGGTGCTTCTCTATACTAGGAAGAAATAAATTGACGCAAGTTTAATAACGAGAGCAGCAAGATAGATCTTTCAAACCCATTTACTGCATCATCTCTGATGGACAATGATTCACGCTGATTGTCATATTTAACAATTGATAATCCCAACTAGCGAAAGACCTAGGTTATATTTTATCGAGTAAGTGGTCTAAAGGGAGAGAAGAGTATTCCTTTTTAGGTTGTATGTACTCGTTGGTAGCTAGACAGCTTCTTTGTTTATAATAGTAACGAATGCGTTTGCAACGATTTACACTGTACCTGTTATTATAGGTCCGTTCTTCCAGGACTCTTTACGGTTCCCGATCACAATGGAGCACACGCTGGGGGTTTTATGGAGTAATCATAAATATCAGTAATTGGTTCAGGCCGAAGAATGGGTAACAGGGCACTGAGGTAAGCAGAGGGCATTGAAGAAAGTAGACACTGATAAACGGCAACTCACAATTAACGACAAGTACATTACTCTCTAAAAATGAACTAGTGAAATCTCATTGGTTGAAGCAACCGGAAATGTGTCACTGATAATCTGTGAGATTTTACTGGTTCACGCAGTGAAATTTCGTCACTGGTTCAAGCAGTGCGGTTCACTGCTTACACCGTACCAGAACTGATCTATTTGCACGCGTTGTCCGTCAGCTAGTTAAGTATGGCATTTATCATTCATCAGTATCACTTTTGTTCTAACCTTTGCAAAAATATCTTTTCAAAACCGAATTTTACACTCGCAACAATATTCTCGATTTTGTCCAAATATCGGGGGTTGGCTGCAAATAGCATTGGAGACAAATCGGGGCGATCCAAACGTGAATACTCAGGGTCGCCTGAACCGTTTTCAATTGGAATTTATAATATTGCGCCATATACTCGACTGAGTACTCGCGCCCTGATCCCTGAGAAACTGCGTGGGCTAAAAGTTCTAGGAAGACCGATACCGGGGAAACAGCAACCGAAAGTTCGATGTATGGAATAGATATATTGAGCCGAACTGTGGAAAGGCCCGTCATTTCGTCAACGTGTCGCGATGTTTAAAGTCAAACTCAAGTAGCCAAGAACCTCTTTACTTTCAAGCAAAGTATCTTATTTCAGCCAGACCTCAAATATTTCTAACGCAAACACTAAATAATAACAAAAACAATAAAGTTTATTTCGAGCTTTATTTTCACTCAAGAAATGTAAAGCCTCGACCGGTAAAATGCGCGTGACAGACGACTGGCGGCAAACCACTGTTTAACATGAGAATTCAAAATACTGATTCAGCTGGTGACAATTTCACTGGTTTATTTTAAGAGGGTAGGATAAGCTACAATTTTTTATAATATTTTTCATAATCAATTCATATCCTTTATTGAAAATTGAATTGTTTGAATAAGAAGTTAACTATTCGATTACAGTTTCTATCTTTCGCTAAAAATACATTATTCGAACTAAAAATCTATTTTTTTGTTTTTTATTAAACATTGACCTTCTTTGGTTGAAATTCATCAGTTTCTTAAAATTTAGTCTCTTTTGGTAAGAAGTTAATCTACTTCGTTAAAAATTCGTTCTTTCAATAAAAACTAATTTATTCGACTAAAAATTGTATTATTTTGTTTAAAATCGTTTTTTTTTTCTTCTGAAAATTAGTTTCTTTTTCTGATGATTTAGTTATTCCATTTTTGTTTAAAAATTTACTTTTTTTAGCTGAAAAGGAAATTGACCCTTAGGTCAATTTCGAACCACTTTGTAATAAATTCAGTTCCCTATTCAAAAATTCATCATTTTATTTAAAATCTCGTATCTTCCGTTGAAAACTGAAATTTTTTTGTTTAAAATTCCTACATTTTAACGAAAGATCATGTTATTTTGTTAGGACATCAATATTCCTGAATGAAAATTCAGCTTTTTATTCTAAAATTAAACTATTTTGTCAGAAAGTCTTTTTTAAATTAAATTTTGTATGTAAAAATTGCATTATTTGAGAGAAGATTCTTTTTTTTTCTTGTTCAAAATCCATTTTTCTACATAAAAATTCAATTATTCTATTGGGAAAAACTTGAGATTCATGGTTAAAAATGCATTCCCTTGGTCAAAAATTAAGGCATAATATTTGCTTTAAAACTTGAGAAATGGTATTTTTTGGTAGAAAATTAATTTTTTTAGCCAAAAATTTCTCCATTTTGTTAATAATTCGTCTTTTTCATTGAAGCATTAATTTTATTAGGTAGAAATTCATGTTTTTGACTAGAAAATAATTTTTTTGTTATAAATTTATTGTTTGAAAACAAAAATTCAATTGTTTTGTTAATGTTAAAATCGTATGCTGAAAATTTATTTTTATAATTATAGATTTGTTATTTTATTTAAAAAAATTTTTCTTTGGTTAACAATGTTGCAAACATTTTAATATTCTATTTCAAGTTAAACACTAATCATTTTTTGCTATAATTCATTTGTTTCTGAATTTATGTTTTTCTGTTGAAAATTCAGCTAATTGTTTAAAAATTGAGCTTCTTCGTTCCAAACTAATTTTTATGGTTAAAGATTAATTATGTTAGTTAAAAATTCATGTTTTTGGTAAAAAATTAATGTGTTTGAATAACAAATGCTTGCATTTTCTTGAAATTTTGTCTTCGTTTAGTACAAAATGAAGATTATTTCTTAAAATTTTTTTTTTATTAGAAAATTGAACGATGCAAATATTGCGATCTAAAACTGATCTTTTTGATAAAGCTTTATCCAAGCATTCCAAAGGCAATGAATAAATATCCGAGCGCGACGCACGAGATAACCCATTATCGAGCGCGAAGCGTGCAATGTATTAAGAAAAAATTAAAGTATTTCGTTAAAGATTTTTTGTTTGTTCAATATCCATTTTTTAGCAAAAATCTTAATATTATCTTTTTGGTTATGTATTTCTTTAAAAAGTTGTCTTTTTCAGTAGGAAATTATTTTTCTCTATCAGGAATTTATCTTTCTGCTTAAAAGTGATTTAATTTTTTTTTAAATTCATTTTTTTTGTTAAAAATTAAGTCAGTTTGAATAATATTCATATTTGCAAGCTGGTCGAAAAATGGGGAACTGGGGACTGAGGTGATCAGAGGGTACTGAAGAAAGGAGACACTGATAAACGGCAGTTCACAATTGACGACAAGTAAATTACGAGGAGCTGAAATTTTTCCCGTATTTATCTACGAGAGTTAAGGTAGGGCAGGGTAAAATAAAGTAGGGTAAAGTGAAGCTGGGCTGGGGTAACGGGTCCAGCACCTTAGCCACGGACATGGTATCAACGTCATGCCCCCGGCTGTCCCTCATTATGCCAGAAACATTGCAGGCTTCTCCGTGAAAGCCAGTAATGCAACGTTTACCAGCGAATGATCATACGGAGCGATAAATAATCCAATCCTAGTGATGTATTAAA
Organism: Belonocnema kinseyi; assembly: GCF_010883055.1. Classification (NCBI taxonomy): domain Eukaryota; kingdom Metazoa; phylum Arthropoda; class Insecta; order Hymenoptera; family Cynipidae; genus Belonocnema; species Belonocnema kinseyi. The sequence goes on from NC_046660.1 coordinate 52,450,499, forward strand.
GAATATACCCCTCTGGCACCACTGTCAGATTTTTGAAAGGTGAATATAGTCCCAATGTGAAGGGGTCATTCACAAATTACGTTAAGTATTTTGCTGAGGCCCCCCCCCCCCAATATAGGATTATTTGTTATCATTTTACACGAAAGACCTTGGAGACTAATAGGCCCGAATGAAAAGCCTAACATGACAACTTTTTCACGCTCTTCACCTGGGGTAATTGCTAGAGAGATTGATAAGCGACCTGGGTTTGAGAAGTGCTGTTGAACGAACGTGTTATTCAAACTAAGAAAACGGGAACTCTAGATTAATCTGGAATTATATTCACCGCACCTACACCGTAATATTTGTCAGGATTAAGTAATTTAGTGTACGAGACATCATTAGGGGGAGGGTGATTCTACATTACTCCAGAACACCGGTGTTGCTTATTTAAATAACACATTCGTCCCACAACACGAGGCATGATTATTTGGGTGGGAGGTAGGGATGTCTAGATTATTATAGAATTTCCTTGTTTCATATATAAACAATACTTTCGTTCCGCAACACGAGGTAATTATGAGAGTAAAGTATGGATTTCTACAATAATCTACAATTCCTACTTTGCTTATGAAACAACATGCTCGGTTCACAACAGGAGCCATCAATAGTGGTCGGGGTATGGATTTCTAGATTATTCTAGAATTCCCGCGTTGCTTATTTTGAAAAACAGGTTTGTTCCACAACACGAGGCATCATCAGGGGTCAGGGGGTATATATTTCTAAATTAATCTAGAAATTCCTTGTTTTTTATTTAAGCAATACATTCGTTCCACAACACGCAGGATCATTGAGGGGCGGGGTAATGTATTCCTAGAAAAATCTAGCATTTCTTGTATTTTATATAGACAACAAGTTCGTTCCACAATACGATGTATTACTCGGGGGGGGGGGGGGGGGGGGGGGGGGGGTCTAGAATAATCTAAAATTTCCGTGCTGCTTATTTAAACGACACGTTCATTCCGCAACACAAGGCGTCATTATGTGGGTGGGGGTACGGATTTCTAGATTAATCTACAATTCCCGTGTTACTTATTTGAAGAACAAGTTCTTTTCGCAACAAGAGGAAGCATTAAGTGGGGAATAGATTTCTAGATGAATCTAGAATTCCCGTGTTTCTTATTTAAACAACACATTCGTTCCACAACGCGACGCAACATTTGGGCAGCGGGGGTGTAAATTTCTAGATTAATCTATAATTGAATTATTTGTTATTTAACTAACATGTTCGTTTCACAACATGAGGCATCATTAATTGAGTAAATAATGGATTTCTAGAATAATCTACAATTCCCGCGTTGCTTATTTATACAGCACGTTTGTTTCACAACACGCGGCATCATTAGGCGGCGGGGGTATGGATTTCTAGAAGGATATAGCATTTCCCTGTTTTTTTTTTATTTAAATGACACGTTGGTTCCACAATACGAAACATTACTAGAAGGGTGGTGTATGGATTTCTAGAATAATCTACTATTTCCGTGCTGCTTATTTAAGCGACACGTTCGTTTACCAACGCGAGGCAGTATTAAAGGGGTATGCATTTCTAGAATAACATAGAATTCCCGTGCGGCTTATTTAAACAACACGTTTGTTTCACAGGACGAGGAATCATTAGGGAAGGGGGGGGCGGTATACTTCTATATTCATCTAGAATTCCCGTCTTGCTTATTTAAACAACATGGGGCATCATTAGGGAAAGGGGTATGGATTTATAGATTAATCTACAATTCCCGTGTTGCTTATTTAAACAAAATGTTCACTCCACAACAAAAGGCATCATTAGGGGGGGGGGGGTATGGTTTTCTGGACCAATATATAATTCTCGTGTTGCTTATTTAAACAACACGTTCGTTCCACAACATGAGGCATCATTAGGGGTCGGGGGCATGAATATCTAGATTACGGGAGTAGTACAGGAACTTTTTGTCAAAAAATCGATTTTCCAAAAATGACGAATTCTTGTATTAAGAGTATGTAGAAATGATGTGGAAGTTGTTTTTTTTCTGAAATTTTAGAAAGATGTCAAAAAACCATAACTATTTCGATGTATTTTGAAGAGAAAAAAGAATGGAACGCCTTTTTCTCGAAACAAAGTTTTTTGACCTGGTTCATATGATTAAAATAAAGCTATTGGACCGATCGGCCTGCAATTTTTTCAGCTTATTTAGAACATGTGTGCTTATCGCCTTAACCGCCAAAATTATTATTAATTGACATTTAACCCTCTTTTGAACAATTTATGTTTTAAAAAAAGTTGCGAAATTTTCAAATCCGCCATTTTGTATTATTTTCTCTCGGATTTGAAGATCTGCGCTCCTGAACATATCTAGAGTAATAATATTACGAAATTTTTTATTTTCGATGCTTAGGCATGGAGATATTATGTCAACTAGATTTTAGCAGTTCTAACTTTAGGCAGTCATACCATCCATATTTAGGATGCAATTAAAATAAACATAAAATTTTCTAATAGTATTTAATGTCAATATTTACTTTAAAAACTTTCCATCAATATAGCAATTATTAATTTTTTTTTTAAATCTTAAAAAAACATCAATGCTCCCGAACTAACCCCCTTAAAACAGAATTTCCTTGTTTTTTATTTTAACACCGTGTTCGTTCCTCAACACTGTTTTGGTGCAGGTCGCTGATCAACCTCTCTTGCAATCACCCTAGTCGAAGACCTTCACAAAGTCATAATGCAAAGCTCTCCACTAGCGTAAGAAAATCAGACTGACTATAGTATTTTTGGCATTTGTAAGAAAATACAACTATTAGGTTAAAAATAAAAAAAAATGTTGTTAAACAGTCCGTCTTTTTTGGTGAAAATTATTCTTTTTTGTTAAAAATTCATATTTTAGATTTTTTATTTTATATTCGATAATTTATCTTGTTTTGTTAAAAAACGAATGTTAAAAATACTTTTACTTTTTTGTAGAAAGTTAAGGTTTGTGCTTAGGAATGCATCTGTTTGGTTTATAAAGTAACTATTTTGTTGCAATTTAAGTTTTAAAAATTAATGCTTTTTGTTAACCATTGTAAGTAGAAAATAAATCTTCCTATCTGAAAATATATTTACTTGAAGAAGTGACGCCAAAGCTAACATATTTTTTAAACCTCCCTAGCGATTTGGTGGGAAAATAAAAAAATGTTTATAGATATTAAATTACTCGTTCTTGGCAACCAAAATAAGCATAGCTTTTTTTTTTAAATTATAAAAATATTATTCCCATTTAGGCTTGAGAAATCTCCCAAAAATATATAGATAGAAAATACCTCTAATTATGAAATAATGTTTCATTGTATTTTTACTACAAAATAAACCTTAAAAAATAAAATAACGTATTTTCTTTATTGACAAGGGGTTGCAGTGAAAAATAATGTTAAAATTAGTGGTATTTTTTATCTTGTATTTTTTTGTGGTCTCCTCAATGCCTAAATTGCGGTAATTAGAAAAAAAATAAAAAACGGAAAGCACTGCTCACTTCGGTTATCAATGACAAGTATTTTATAGATGTAACATATTTTTATATTTCTTCCCAGGTCGATAGCAAGATTCAAAAAATGGGCTAATGATTTATTGTAAATTCATATTTTATAATGGTGAATTCATAATTTTGTTTGAGAATACTTTTTTATAATAAATTTAATTTATCAACTAAAAATTTAACTATTTAATCTATTATCGTAAATTTATCTCACTTAAATAATATTTAAATTATTTGGTTGAGAATTCATATGATTTGTTTAAAATTCTTCTTATTCAGTAGAAAATTAGCCACCTTGGTTTAAAATTTTAATATTTGGTTAAGAATTCTTTGTTTTCTTGTTTAAAATTTATTTTTGTATTTGAAAATGTAACTTCATTTTTTGGTCAAAAGTAATCTTTTTTAGTTTTTAATTCAACTATTGGTTGGTAATTCGTATTTTTCGGTCGAAAATTAATCTTCTTGATTAAAAATTCATGTTCAATATAATAATTAATTATCGACCTATATTGATCATAACATATATTTTTAATCTAAAGTTAAATTTCTGTAGTAAAAGTGAACAATTTGGTTAAACATTCGTATTTCTGAAAATAAAATAATTCTTCTTGGTAAAAAAATATATTTTTTTGGTTGAAAATTCATGTTTTTGATTCAAAATGGAACTATTCCGATGATCAGAATTATATTCTTTATGATTTAAAAAAAATGATGATTGAATTGAATATTTTTTTGTTTTAAAATCGATTATTCAAACTAAAAATTTAAATATTCTGTTTTTGGGTAAAAATTCATATTTTTTGTTAAGAATAAATAAATCTACATAGTTAAAAATTAAACTACTTTGTTGAAACTTCTTTTTTGATTGAAAATCAATTTTTTTCACTGAAAATTTTACATTTCATTTTTTCTTGTTGAAACTTACCTTTCTCAGTTGCAAATTCAACTACTTGGTTAGAGTTTCATTTTTCTATCTTTGAAAATTCGTGTTTTTGGTTAAGAATTTTTTTTTTTTGTTAAAACATCATTTTTCTTTTAAATTAGGCTGTTGTCATTTTAAAGTTGATCCGCTTGGATAAAAACTCATTATTTTGGTTAAAGATTCATAATTCAATTAAGAAAAATTCATCTTTTGGGATCAAAATGATAATTTTTTGTTAAAAATTTGTGTTATTTCTTTAAATTCATCTTTCTGAATGAAAAATTAATCTTCTTAGCGGAAAGTTAATTCTAAAAAAATTAAACTACTCGGGTCAAAGTTGAACTACTTTGTTGATCATTCTTTCTTGTTGTTAATGATGTGTTAATCTATTTAAATATTCTTTTTTTTATTGAGGACTCATCAGCTTGGTTTAAAGTTAAACTACTTTATTAAAAATTCCGTTTTGTTTTGTATAATAATTTATGCATGCAATTTTTTTTAATTGATATTTTTCAGTTAAAATGAAACTAGTAGCTTAAAACTTTATGTATTTTGTGAAAAAATTCGTTTTCATTGATAGAAGAGGCATTCTTTTTAAAATATTTTCAGTTCAAATAAAATTTTTTTTTTTTAATTAGAATTGTTTTGATTTAAAATAGTACCTAATACATTTTTTAAAAATAATTTATATTTTAGTATGGGAAATTTTAATATTTAGTTAAACTACTTTGTCAGAAATTCTTTTTTTTTTTAATGAAGATTCGTGATTTAACTTCACAAATCATCCCTTTAATTAAATTCTTTCCTTTGTGGATAAAATTTAATTTTTTTAAGTTTATATCAAACTAGTTATTTGTTATTTACCTTATGTTTAGATACAATTTTAACCTATTGGTTAAATATTCGTGTTTTTCACGTTAATAATTCGTCTCTTTTGGTAAAAAATTAATTTTTTTGTCGAAAAATTCATTTTTTGGTTGAAATCTTATGTTATTTCTTGAGAATCGATCTTTTGTGGTAGAATATCAATCTTTTAAACAAAATATTTCTTTCTTTCTTAAATTAAACTACTTCGTTATACTGCGTTGTTCAAAATTGATTTTTAAATTAATTATTTGTTTTTTTTTAGTGAAAAGTTCATCTGTTTGGTTGAAAATGTACCCAAATTTTTCCAAATCAGTTTTTTCTTTCAAATTGGTATTATTATTATTTTTTTTTGAAATTCAACTTTTTTAGTTAAAAATTAATTTTCCTGGTTGAGGTTCAGCCAGTTCGCTACAAATTCATTTTGTTAATTAATTTTTTTTAATGTAACTATTTTATTGAAAATCAGTTTGTTGTCTTAAATTTTCATTTGTTCTATTCAAAATTAAACTATTCCATTTTTGGCTAAACATTGATCTATTTTGGATGAAGATTCAACAGATTAGATTATTTAAATAAGCTGCTTTAATCAGTGAGTCAAATTGACTTATTCAAAAAGTCATTTTTGACTGATTCCTCGTTCGTTGAATCAACGCGGTTTTAATCAGTAAAAATAGACATCGAATCAACAACTTTTCGCTGATTCAAATTTAAACTTTACAAGTATAAATTTGGATCAGCCTACTGTTAAGGCCTCAATAAGAGAAAATACTCTTCTTCAGTGCCAGTCTCTCCAGGACGTTTTATTTAGTCCCCCAAGGAAGCAACTGGTGGGATTTTATCGGGAGCGTCTCGAGGACTCTTTTGCGAAAGTTCTTACTGGGTTGGTTGGGCCTTATCGATATATATTATCCCCTGGCATCGACAGGATAAGCGCGGCGATACGCTTGCAAATAACAATGTGAAATGCAAATGGCGGCTGTTTTCACATGGATTTGCGCGTGGTTCTGTGCCCAACGGCGGTTGCTTTGAGTCTCTCTGTAAATCATGGCGCGCGCCGCGTTAGACCGGGCCGCAGAGCGCGCACGCATAATCGGGCCCCACCCCCACCTCGCGAAGGCCTTTCTTTATTTCCCTCTCTATCTTGCTCGCTTGCTCATTACGTGTTTCCGCCATCTCTATCTAGTGGGAAATCTCCTACCAGTGTACTGAAACTTCTGTCGATCTCATCTTCCCTAATCTAACACCATTTTGCCACTGTAAAATTCATAGTCAAATTTACTGCTTCTGCTTTTTATAGATCAACTTTTGCTACTTTGTTTTTAATTTTATCGTATACTTTTATCTAGAAGGTGTAGTCGGAAAGATCTGATCTGGCCCAGGTCTCGCTATCTAGATAGGTTAGTCTGGCAGGTTTGGTCTGATTCAGGACTGGAGCTGATCAGCTATCCATGAAGAAAGAAAGTTTCATGTTCGAACAGAAGATTTTTACTTTTCATATTTTTAAAAAGTTGAAAGGTATCTCAGATTACTATGAAAACCTAAATTTATTTCATAGCACCTTAAATTTTTGATCCGCGCTAGGATTGATCCTGATCATCCAATTTTTTTTCATTATTTTTTAAATCATCTAGTCTGAAAGGTCTTGTCTGGCCCAGGATTGGGGTTAATTACCTATCCCAGAACAAAGATTGTTCCAAGTTGAATTAGCAAATTTTTCTTTTACACATTTTGAAGAAGTTAGAGTTTGTCTACAAGTATAGAAAATAAGATGTTCAAACTATCAAAGCATGAATTTGTTTCTTGTCTCCTTGACATTCTCATCTATTCAAAGTGTCGCGCTGATCAGCAAGTCAGAAAAAAAAGTCTACGTTCGACCTAAAAAGTCTGGTCTAACCCAGAATTAGCACTGGTCAGCTATTCAAGAACAAAAAATGTTATAGGTTTGATCATCAAACTTGATTACTGACATATTTTTAAAAAGTTACAGGGAGTCTAGGCTGATAGATAATAAGAAATTTTTAATATCAAATCGAAACTTTTACTTATCAACGTCCAACTACTGTCTGCCTGGGGCTAATAAAAAAAAGTTGGAGTTTTGGCCAGTCTCAGGTCAAAATATCTGACCAGCATCAAGAATGAAAACCAGACCATCTGGACTGGCTCGGAACATCGGTAGAAGATTTTTCCTTACGGGATTCAGTTCAATCTGAATAATCCATTGTCATCCGAAATAAAAAATGTATCCTTTTTATTCAAAATTCATGTATTTTGTTCAAAAATCGCCTTTTTCAGAAGAAAATTAATCTTGTTCGTTGTAAATTCAACTATTTAGACAAAATCAATCTACTTTATAAAAAATTCAACTATTTTTTCAATAATGTTAATATAACAATATTTTCTAGCTGAGTAGACACACTGTATAAAAACGGAAATAAGGAAATTTTTCAACAAATTAACGAATTATGTTCTTTTATAATTAAAATATTTTCCCCCCCTCAGGACTCAATACAATGAAGATAGCTGGTGTTTATGTAAAATTAACTTATAGCGAGACACTAGTTTGTAATAAATAGGTCACTTTGGTGTTATTACCACTTGATATAATATACGATCCAAAAAAATCCTGTCTGAAAAGTGGCATTTTGCACCTCGTATTTTATTCAACGCTAACGACTTACGGGCCCCGCCTCATCCGGTTGTAATAAAACAAATAGATTGGTTCAAAGTCTTAACAAGAATTCGAATAATAATATTTTCACGTTTAACCGTTTACACATTTAACCTGTTGGTGGAGAAGTAAGGAAAAATTAGGTTAGGAAAGTAGGTGAATTGAAGGCAAATTAATGGAGGGGAATGAGTGGAAGTGAGGGGATATTAGGGAAGTGGAAGTAGTGGTAATAATGGAGAAGTAGTGGTGACAAGAGGGAAGTAGGTGTAATAAGTGGGAAGCAGAGGAAGTAGGGGAAATAAGTGGAAGAAAAGTAAAGGAAGTTAAGAGTAGGGAAATAGGTGAAGTAAAGGGAATTAAGGGAAGGAGAAGTAGGTCAAGTGGGGAAAATGAGGAGATACTGGGTGGGAAATTAGAGGAAATGTAGAGGTTTAAGGGTTTAGGGGAAATGAGGGTATATAAAGTAGGGGACGCGAAATGCAGGAAGTAAGGTTAATGAAATCAGGGGAAGACAGAAAGGAGAAGTAGGAGCAGTGAGTTTAAGTAAGGGAAAGCAGAGGAATCAACCAGGAATTAAGGTGAGTAAGGCAAGGAAGTAAGGTCTGTTAAAGGGAAGAAGAGGGATGGAAGTGTTATATCTGGGAAAGCGAAGAGTGAAGGAAATAAAGGATAATAAGGAATTTAGGGAAAAATGGCAAAATCTCACGTGCCAGAATCGAAATTAGGGAGATATAGAGAAGTATATGAGTAGGAAAAGAAAATTATGAGAGGAAGAGGATTTTAAACTCCGAATTTGTATTTTCTTTCCTAATTCAAAAAGTGCAGTGAAAAATTAATTCTATTTGTATCAGGGTAAAATTTTCAGTGGTTCAATATTATATTTTAGAAGTTTCAAAAATAAAGTTCAATTTTAATTTAAACTATTATTTTCAGTGAAATAATTTTTTAAATTTTTATTTATTCATTGCTGACTTCATAGTGTTTCCTCATTTCGCCTATTATTTAAAAATTTTATTAAAATTGTATCTTTTTTTACTAAAACTTCAAATGTTTTATTAAAAATTTCTCTTTCTTGGCAAAAATTTAGACTATTTGGCAAAAAGTTTAACTATTTGGTTGAAAATAAACTTTTTTGTTGAAAATTAAAGTGTTTTAATACAATTAAAATTAATTTGTTAAAGATGAAATCCTTTGCTGAAACTTTATATTATCAGTTTAAAAACTGTAATAGTTTGTAGAAAATTCGTCTTTTTGAAATGAAAATCCTGAGTTTGCAAAGAAATGTTTTTTTTCATTGACTGACAGATCTTTTGGTTACAAAATTAATATTTTATCGTGAAAATTTGATTTAAAAGAAAATAAAAATGGTTACAAATTTATCGATCAAAAATGAAAATTCACAAATTCTACTTGAAGGTTATCCTTTTAGGTTAAAATGTTCATTGTTTACCTGAAAATTCTACTTTTTGGGCACAAAATTCAACTGATCTGGTGGAATATTCAAGCAATGATTGAAAATTTAACTCTTTTGTATAAATTCATCAATTTTGTAAAAAGCATCTTTTTTCTCGGCTTTGGTTATGAATGCATCTTCTTAATTTTTTTATGATTCAACTATATTGCCGAAAATTCATTTTTTGACTAAATCCCACATTTTCTGAATTAAAATTAAAATTTTTGGTGGTAGAAATATGAAATATTACACTTTTCGTTGAAAATAATGATTTTTTCTTGAAATAAAATATTTCATTTTCGGTAAAAAATTGGTCTTTTTTAGTTGAAAATTCTACTTATTGGTTGGTAGAATAACTTCTTTGCTTAAAATATATTTTTTGGTTGAAAGTGCATCGCTTTACATAAAAACTTATCACTTTGGTGAAAAATGTAACTACTTTGTTAAAACCGTGTGTTTTTTGTTTTTAATAACCTTTTTAAAATTTGAATTTTACTTTCCCAATTTTGCTATAAAATTGATCATTTATATTGTAAATTCGTCCGTTTGGTTCAAAATTTATCTTCTTTGGTAGAAATGTCATATTTTTTGGTTAAAAAACCTGATTGATTAAAATAATCCATTTCGGTATACGATTTTACCATTTTTAATCAAATTAGTTAATCTATTGGCTGAATATTTATTTCTTAAATTGAAAATTCAACTTTTTGATTTTTAAATTTAAATAATTTTTTCATTTAAAATTGAACTATTCGCTCGAAATTTATGATATTTTAAATTTCACTTTATTGAGTTCATTGAAAGTTTGAAACCTGTGCCTCCGTAATTCCCCATCACTCACTTTACCTATCTACTTCCCTTTACTTGCCCTGCTTCCTACACTATATTTCCCTTCATTTCTCCTAAATACTTTTTTTACCATTCCCTACTTTCCCTTTTCACTCTTATGTTCTCAAACTACCCTTTTATAATTTCTCTTCATTACACCTACACCCCTTACCAATTTGCCCTATTTTCCTCTCTCTTCTGCTATTTTTCTTTACTTCCACTACTCTCCCTTAAGTTCGCCTCATTTCCTCTACATCCTCTAGTTCTTCTCTCCTCACGTACCCTCCTTGCCCTTATTTCCCCAACTTTTCCTTTTAGATTTTCTCCTTGCTGTCCCTACTGCAATCACCATTTACTTTCCCTCATTTCCTCTACATGCCCTAAATCTCATGCTCTTACATTCCCTACATCCTTTTATTTATTTAACTATTCCTTCTATAAGTTTACTTTATTTTCCCTACTTCACAATACTTCCCCAATCTTTATTATCTCAGCTTTTCTCACCTAATTTTTCTTAACTTCTTCTTCAGTCATTTCCCCTACTTTCCTTTCCCTAATTTCTTCTTATCAGAGCACTAATAAAAACGAAATTAAACGACAATTGAGAGGGACAACAGTGTAAGTGAATTCAAAATCCATAAGTCCTATATATAAATTATCATTTTTTATTTTAAAATAAGCAGTAAATGCATGAACGCAAAGCACACTTATATCTTTGGAAATTTTTTTTTCTAATGCTAAAAATATAAGTTATTTTCAGAATTATCAATAACTTTCATAAACATCAGGTGTTTGATATTTTTTAAATAATAAATAATTCGAATTGAAAACGTCTGAAATTAAATATAAATTATAAATTAAATATAAAATATAGGGTGGATCTAGAGTTGGAAAGAAGGCACGGAAGTTTGAAGAAAATATGTTTGGAGAAGGTAGAATAAAGGAGAGGGAGATTGATAGAACTAACGAGGTGGTCAGAAAGAAAAAAGAGTGCTTTAGGGCTAGGAGTCTTCAGAAGTTAAAAAAGTAGTAGTAGATAGAAGGAGGTAAAATAAAAGAGAGGGAGGTTAATAAAATGAATGAAAAGGGAAGAAAGAAGGGAGTTCGTTCTGACTAAAGATATAGTAAAGTGGATTATATTATATGAATGATTTGAGAAAAGAGACAGGAGAAGAGAATTATTAGAACGATAAGGGATGATTGAGGAATCAAAATAAACGGTATTAAACATTTAAAAAGTAAGGAGTATCAAAGTATTTTAAAAATATATGGGGAGGGAAAAGATGGAGCACACTATCAAGATTTGGAGTGAGAAAAGTGGTAAGAAAAGGGATGTATTGGAAAAGGAAAAAAATGGAAAGTGCAGAATATGTAAATGGCAAAAGCAATTTGGGAGCGTGTGTGAGAAGGATGTTGGAAAGTAATAGAAGGTAAAGAAAGGTGACACAAGAATTTGATAAAGATTTTAGAAGAGGATGAATTGGGTGTACAGTATATAAAAGAATTCAAGGAGGCACGTAGGGTATGGAAATTCGAAGAAAACTTAAGACAGGAAAAGGGAGGAGAATAAGCAAAATGTGAAATACATACAGAAAATACATTGGAAAAGAAAAGTATTAGAACGATAAGAGGTGATTGAGGAATCAAAATAATTGGTATAATATAAAAAATGGAATGAGTACCAAAGTATTTAGAAAAGGAATAGGGAGAGAGAAGGTGGACCAGAATAGAAATATTTAGGTTGAAAAGACGTAAGGGAAGTGATGTATCAGGAAAAGAAAAATAATGGAAAATGCAGAATGTGTTAATGGGGAAAGGCAATATGAGAGCATGTATAGGAAGGATATAGGAAAGTAAGCGAAGATAAAAAAAGCTGGTGAAAAAATGTGATAAAGATTTTAGAGGAGGATAAATTAGATAAGGAGTATGTAAAAAAATTCGAGGAGGGAAATAAGGGATGGAAGTTCGAAGAGAAGTTAAGGGAGATAAATAAAGTGGAATTAGCAAAATGTGTTCGAAAGAGGTAGAATAAACGAAAGGGAGGTTGATAGAATTAACGAGATAAAAAGCAAAAGAGGGAGTTCTTCCGAAATTTTTATATAGTGGAGGGGACTGGAGTATATAAATAAATGAAAAAGATAGGAAAAGAAAATTATTAGAACGATTGTGAGTATAAGAATAATAAAAAATGAAGAATAAATAATCGAATGAGTGCGAAGGATGCAGGAGAGGAATAGAAAATAAAGGAAGTTGGCAAAAGAATGTGGTAAAGGTTTTAAGGGAGAGCAGATTTTTTAAAGAGTGGATGAGACAGTTCTATGAGGTTATAGGAACGAGCTAGAAAAAGTCAAAGAGTAAACATGAAAAAATGGTATGGTTGAGATAGACGAAAAATGAAAATAAAAAGGAAACGGAGATCGTGTATGAACGCATAGATTTGTAGGATCTGGATATAAGAATTAACACAAATAGTTGCAACATTATGCATAAACAATTTAAAAGCAATTAAAATGGGAAAATTTGACTTTCAAAGTGTTTGGAATTGAGAATTTTCCAACTGTCATGGTCAATTTTTCAATTCTTGTTTATTTCTTTGTATATTTAATTTAAAAAAATAAATATTTTGACTTTTGAAGTATACCGGTTTTTCAAAAATGCTTTGATTAAATCAAAAATACCTTGAAAGAAACTATAGAATAAAATAAATAGCAATGCAAATCTTGAACATTTTATTGAATTTTTTATAAACAAGTAAGTAAATGAAAATGGATTCTTGAAAATCAGCGGCGATTTTTCGCTTAATTCGGAATAAATTTGAACAATTTATGGACAAAAAGAGTTTTTATTCAAATTAATAAAAAGCTATTAAATAATTTTTTATTTTAAAAGCAATTTTCACAAACAAATATTCATACCAGGTATTTTTGATGGAATAATTAAAGTTTTTGTATGGAATCGATCACATATTACTTGGAAATGAAACCAAAGTGTAATATTTGGCCACGAAATAAAAATGTATCATTGCTTAAACTACCTTAAATAAAAAAACACTATTTTGCTATTTTTGGAAGTATAAACTTCATTTTTCGATTGTTCAATTCTAAATTTTTAAGAACATTTGGATGACAGTGAACAATTTATTATTATAAACAACGGATGTTCAAACAAATTGTTTAAACAATTGTTTAAACAACTTATCGTAGTAGATTATTTTCAAAATCAACCGATCAATTCCGTTAACCGAAAAAGAAAGTGAAGTAGTATTTAAGTTTCTTTAATAAATCATCAATTTTTATCGATTTATGGCAAACACATATTGCTAAGCAATTTTTATTATATTTCACATAAAAAAATATATAGTTTTGCAAATGCAATACCAGAGAAAGTTTTTTTTACTACATTGCTAATAAAAATATAATAGTTGATCATTATCGAACTATGAAAAAAAGTTTTGAGACAATGTGGTACTTAGAGTTGATAACACAAAAAAAGAAGTTTATATCCTAAAGAATAGCCAAATAAATCATTTTTTAATTAAGTTAGGTTAAACAATTTTTAAATGTTTTCAATTATTATCAAAAAATCATAGCTAAATAACTGGCTGGTAATTCCGTGACAAAAGCGGTATCTTATTTATAAAAACATAAAATAATAATAATTTGCTTACACAAGTCTTGTCTACAATAATAACTTGTGCATTGTTATCAAAATGTTCTTAAAAAATTTAAAGTGGCTTATTTACAGTAAATTGCACCAAAAAATTAAGAAAAGATCGATTTTCCTAATCAAGCGTTTTTGTTAATAACAATAGTTATAAACAGTAAAGGTCAAATATCAAAAGAGCCACCCAAAATTACTACATTCGTTAGAGGAAAATTGATGATATAAATAAAGGAAATCGCTACTAACTTGACAATTGTGGCTTTTAGGGGAGGGTGTGTTTATAATAAGCACATTTTTTATAAAGCCATAAATAAACAATGGCTATTCCCATGAAGAAATATCAATACAGTGTAAAGTTTTATTTTGTATCATAGGTTAATAAAAAAGTTAACAAAAAACCCATTTCCCTAATTCAGCATTTTTTATAATAACAATAGAGGGTCAAGGATTAATTTTAAAAAATTGAAGTCAATTCTAGTAATTGATGGTCATTATTTATATCAATTGTTATAAACAATTTATCAAAAGAAACTATGAACAACAAATTATGTAAATAATGGTAGATAAAGCTTTCGCGACAATTTATAGCAACAGTAGGACACTGGTTGATCTGGATGATTTTTTATTAATAACTGAAGAGTCTAAACGGTTTCCTCTCAAAAATATCAACTTTTTATCAAGAATTTAAGGAGAGAAATGTTTATTCGCTGAAAAGATTTCTCGTTCCTTTTTAGAGATTTATCCTTGATACAGACAGTGAACAAGTTTTTAATTTTTCTTAAATATAGGTTATGAGATAACACTTTGCAATAAGGTGGCTGTCAAAGGTTTTTTTTAGAGGCCAACGATCCCCCCAATTTCACGACAAATCCGAAAAAAGAAATTTCCTAATTTTGTATTTTTTTATATTTCGCTTTTAACAGGTGCCGGTTTTGACTTGAAATTCCCCATGTTTTTTGAGTTTTTTGAATAATTTTTTAGGGTTTGAAAAAATGGGAAGGGAAAGTATGGGGTCCTGTAGAGAATTATCCAACGAAGAATTTCTCATATTAGACATATGGGTTTGACATGCCCAACACACCCCCACGAGTACCTGAATACTACCCTTAAAACAAAAAATTACAATTCTTCATGAAATCGACATTTTCAGCACTGTATTCTGGTCTATTTTTACTTAAAATTATTAATATTGATCTAATGGAATATTTATTATCATTGATTAATTAACTTCCAATTATCTAAACAAATAGAATTTGTTTAAAATTTTTTGTTGTTGAAAATTTTACTTATTTTCCCTTGAAATTATTACTATTAGTCTAGTGGAATATTTAATAACATTGGTTCATAAATTTTTAATTGTCTAAACAACTATACTTTGTTTAAATTTTTTTAATTCGTTTTGTTCCTAAAAATGATCACCATTGGTCTCGTGGAAGATTTATTAACATTAGGTCATTCATTTTCAATTATTTAAACAAAAGGAATTTGTTTTAATAATTTCGTTTCGATTTTTTTAGATACAAAATATTACTGTTGGTCTAGTGGAATACTTATTAGTAATAATTAAGAACTAATTAATAATTAATATAATAATATTTAATTAATCAGTCATATTTTAGTAATAATTTTCATTGAAAAAAATTTTTTAAACTAAAATTAATCAGACAGTATTGATAAATACTCCACAGAAGGAATATTTATAATTTTGTATAAAAAAATTATATACACAAATTCCATTTTTTTAAACAATTGAAAATTAATGAACTAATGTAATAACTATTCCACTAGACCAATAGTAATAATTATTAAGGAAATAAACGACATTTCGAAAAAAAATTACGAAATAAATTCCATTTGTTTAAATAATAAAACATTAAATTTTTTCTTTAAATTTGGTTTTAAGGGTAGTATATGCATGATAGATGAAATTCTGCGTTGGATAATTCTCGACAGGCCCCCATACTTTCTCGTCACATTTTTTAAAATCAAAAAATTATTCTAAAAAATCAAAAAAGTGATTTTTCCCATGCATTTTACATGGGAACCTTCAAGTCAAAACCGGCACCTGTTAAAATTAGAAAAATTAAAAATAACGGAGTTTCCTTTTTCGGGTTTTGAACAAAATGTGGGGATCGGTGCCCTCTAGCATGCAAAAAAATGTCGCCATACATTTTTGGACCACCCCACTGTGCATATATGACAATTTAGTTAAAAAATCATTTGTTTATAAAGCTGTACATTGCTAATATTTCGTTGGTACGAAAAAAGTGCATGATGCAAAAAAAAGTCTTATTTTTGTTCATCCATTCAAAAATGATTTTATAAATTTTTTTGTCTTTAAATATTGAAATTGCTTTTAAAAAATTGTATAAACAAAAATCTACCCATTTTTCGAAAACCTACCCAAGATATTCGTAATCAGGGGCGTTTTTTGACCTTTTAAAAAAGAGTAATTTCGGGGACCTATTAGTGCTTACAGAAGTGTTTGTGGCGACTGGATTACAGGCACTCTAAAACATTCATATTGTAAATTCTACTCTTTTAAAGAAACTTATCTAAAATGATGATTCCTAGCATGAAATAATATTTTATGCAGAAGATGATATATACATCAATTGGTCAATTTAATTAGTCATTGCTCTCAATGCATAAAAAAGCTCAGACTCTCTCACAGCAGAAAATACGCTAACTGAAGGAGTGTATGTCAAAGAAGTGTTTGTTACAATTATATGCTTCCATTGAAAATCTCTGTGCGTAATAAATTGCCCAATTTTTTCATTCTCGACACATTCTGCACAAGACTTCTTTGCCAGTAATGATCATGCTCCCAGGAAATCAATGAAGGATTCCCTCTCGAGGAATTTATGATCTCTGTTTTGCATTCACTTTCACACGTTCTTACCAAAGGCGAAGCTTTTCTCTGTATTCTATATAAACTATAAAGTTACATCGAAGAAGAGCGCCTGGTGTCTAAAAGAGCGAGAAACATCCGGCAAAATTTATAGCTAATTACGATTCACGAGTATTCACATCGAGTCGGTATGCAGAGGTGCAAACAAATCTTAGTTGCTGTAGATAGGAAATCGCTTCTAGAATCTATAAAATGAGTACATATTGCGTGCCATGCAAGTTGCGACACATCCTAAGCCTACAACAAAATACAAATTGTTCAATTCATGCGACTCGACAGATAATTTAAATCAACAAGATAAGAGGCGAAAAAGTTTTCGGAAAAGCAAATGTACTTCAAAGTCAATTTATTTCCTTTGACAAAAAAGAACTCGATATATAGAGTGAAGTAATTGCATTTTTTGAAAACAATAGAGGATAGGGTTAAAGGATTAGGCCAGTGAGGAGTTATAATAAATTAAGCGTTGTTGTTTTAACATGGGAAGACTTTCTCTTCTCAGAGTACTGATTATTATGGACTAATTAAGCAATTGCATATTGCAGAAAGCGAGGCCGAATGTGTTTTCCGAAAGGTTCGCTTCTGTCGCTTCTTATACTACAACAAAGAGATCCTAAAGTTTAAAATTAAGACTATAAACAATTTTTAATTAAAAACAGAATTTTTAAGAAAACGTGAAAAAATTTTTTAGTTTCAGTATTACCGTCTGGAACCGAAAACTCCCCAACAGTGACTGATTTCTAACACTAAGAGTAACTAAAATTGACTGAAAATTACTAATGTGCATTGATATTGTAACTATTGTTTCTTTGAATTCAAAACAATTCGATTTAATTTATTAGATTTTCAGGTGCAGTTCAACGAATTCAGGATCGATTTATCAAAATTGTAAACAATTAAAGTTTTATTCAAAAGAATTTAAATTAATTGGAGAAAAATTACAATCATTGATGTAAGATTGTGTGCGAATTCAGAAGAGTATAAAGAAATTCAAGAGTTTTTCTAAAATTCATTAAAATTTAAGTCAATTAAATACAATTTTTTTGCAATGCAAAAGATTTTCATTAAACTGAATAAAATGGGAGTGAATAGAAATCAGGGCGAATTGAACAGAATTGGAGTGAATAAAAAAAGAAAATAAGAAATTCATCTAATCAAATCTGCCGTGTAAGAAACTGCAAAGGAAAGTATGTAGAAAACTGCATGGGAAAATACGTGAGAAACTATATGAGAAATCTAATGGGAAACTAAATAGTAATTTAAGACCACATCCTATATAGTTTCCGCTATAGTTTCCTGTATAGTTTCCCATATGGTCTTCTATACAATTTCCCATGACCAATGTTTTACATTCAATCGTTCTTTTCATAAAAGTAAAATATTAAAATTTTGCATGTTGAAATTAGAATTTAAGAGACAGGAAAGTGTATCATAAAAATTATTATTCATAATATGCCTTTCCATTTCTTCAACTTTCCAACTTCTTCCCAATTTTAACATTGAAAATCGTAATATTTTACAATACTGCACTGTTAAAAATTTTTGGAATTCTACAACACTTCTACAATATTTCTACAATACAAGCACAAGGTAAAATTGGATATATGGTTTTGAAATTACAAAAATGCAATACATGCATTGTAAGTGTTGTAAATCATGTAGTTGCAGTCCAGTATTGTCAATTTGTAACATACATGTATTAGAGCGTTTGTGAGATGAAAATGTTGGAGAAGGAATTTGAGGAATTGATGAAATAAAAGACATTCCAGGAATTTACGGAATTCAAGGAATTAAAAGAATTCAAGTAATTTAAATAATTCAAGGAATTTACAGAATTAATTAACTTCATAGAAGTCACGGTAGTCACAAAAATCACGAAATTAAAGAAATTCATAAAATTTGTGGTATTCGCCAAATTTACAGAATTCAAGGAATTCGCGGAATTTCTGGAATTATGAAATTCATGGAATGAATGGCAGTCGAAGAATTCAGGTAATTCTTGAAATTTTGTAGAATTCAAGAATTGCATGGAATTCAAGCAACTTGAGGAATGTATGGAATTCACGCTATTTACGAAATTCGCGTAATTCATGGAATTCATCCAATTGAAGAAATTCAAGAAATTATTAGAATTCATGGAATTCGCGTCAATTATGAAATTCAAGGTATTTATATAATTCAAGATACTCACGGAATTAATAACATTGAAGGAATTTACGAAATTGGCGTAATTCATAAAATTCGTGGAATTTAAAAGATTCTTAAAATTTGTGAAATTCATTAAATTCACTGGATGAATTGCATTTAAGAAATTTGTGGAATTCAAGGATTTCATGGAATTCAAGTAAAGCATGGAAGTCAAGAAATTCATGGAATTCAAGGAATTTGAGGAATGCATTAAATTTTAGGAATTCATTGAATTTGAGGAATTCATGGAATTTCAGAAATTCATCCTGTTCACGAAATTTGCGAAATTAATGAAATTCATGGAATTGAATGAATTCGTGAAATTTATTAAATTCATGGAATTCAGGGAATTGAAGCAATTCAGGGAATAAATAGCATTCAAAGAATTCATGGAATTCTATGATTTCATATAATTCAAGCAATTCAATGTATTCATTAAATTCAAAATATTCATAAAATTCGCAGAATTCATCGAATTAACGGAATTAAAGAATTTAACGGATTTGGTAGAATTAATGGAATTCAAAGAATTCATAGAATTCAAGATATTCATAGAATTCAAGGGATTCATGGAATTGGAGCAATTCATAGAATTGAAGGAATTCATAGAATTCAAAGAGTTCACTGAAATCACGGAATTCAGTGAAATCACGGAATTTAGTGAAATCACGGAATTTAGTGAAATCACGGAATTAACTCGATTTGTGAATTTCACGGGATTCGTTGTATTTGAGGAATTCTCGTAATCCTCTGAATTTATGGAATTCACGGAATCGACAGTAATCATTTTAACCAGTTTTCCTGGATTTGTACAATATTCATAGACAATGAAATGCCCTGAAATGTGTCTTGCCGCATGTAAGCCGATTTGTCTTGAACCTTACACTTGCTCGAAAATAAAAAAATCTTCGATGTAACTTGTGACAATGGGATTTGTTTCATTTAGGATAGTTTTTCTGGAACCGTACAATTGATCTAAAATGAGAGATACCACAATGTGATTTGCCGACTTTCCGAATTCTAGTCACATTATCCTGAGCGTTGTGATTTGTCGAAAATAAGATGCCGCAATGAGACGTAATACAGTGTGAGCTATTGCAAAGTGACTTGTTTTATTTAAACTAATTTTTTATTGACCTTTACAATTGATCAAAAATTATAAATGCCGCATTTTAGTCAGTTTCTTTTTAATTTACCCTTTCACGAAAGATTGATGCCACAAAGTTACTTGTCGAAAATGTGACATATGACATGAATTAACCCCAGAGAATCCAGAAAGTACAAAAACTTGTACTTCAGGCTCGACGGACTAAATGTTCAAATATTCAACCTGTAGAAAAAATCAATGGAAAATTAACCTTTATTCGAAAGAAAATTTTCAGTTTCCTAAAATAATATTTTTAATATATTGAAACTTAACTTCGTTTTTTTCACATTAAAGTTCGAACTGAATAAATACAGTCCAATAACAAAATTTAATTATTTTTCGTTGAGCTTATTCTTTTTGTTTGTAGAGTCTGATATCAACTGTTTGGCAGATAAGTAATCTTTCTTTGTTAAAAATTATACTACTTGAAGGAAAATTTAATTATTTTAAAGAAAATTCAACAATTTTGTAAAAAAGTCCATCTTTTAGGTTAAAAAATTAAATGTGTTGTTGGAAATTTGACCATTTAGTAGAAAATTGAACTACTTGGCTTGGAAAATAGCTTTTTTGTTAAAAAATTAAACAATTTAATTGAAATTATATTTCGATCTACACTTATCAACTCATTAATCTAAAACTCATCTTTTATGTCGAAATTTAATTTTTTTTTAACGTGGAACTTTTTGATGGCTAATTTGATTATATTGAAAAATTTCAAGCATTTTATTAAAAATTTATACTTTTTGGAGGAAAATTATGGTTTTTTATAAAAAATATGTCTGTCAGTTTTGATAATTTAAAGATTTTGCTGAAAATTAACTTTATTTTCAGAAGTTCAAAACATTGATAAAAAACAATGTTATTTTAATTCGCTGAAAAAATATTGTATGGTCAAAAATTTAGCTCTTATGCGGAAAATTCGTCGATTTGGTGGAAATATCAAATGTAACAATTTTCATTAAAATTAATACATTTTGAATTTGAATATGAAACTACATAATTAAAACTTTAACTACGATGTTGAAAAAAAACTTTTCTTTAAAGCTTTATCTCTTTGTTTGAAATTTTACCTATTGTGTTGAAAATTTGCGTTTTTTTGTTAAAATTAACTTTTTTATCCGATAATTAAGCTATATATTTCAGTTTTTGTAGAAAATTGATCCTTTTTAGTTGAACATTCGTTTTTCTTGTCGAAATTTCATTTCTTTAGGTACAAATTTCACTTCTTTTTTTTAAATGCTACTGTTTGTTTAAAAATAATTGGTTTTTTTAAGGACTTTATTATTAAATTTTTTTTCAAATTTAATTTCTATGACTGAAAGTTTAAGTTTCCTTCATTTGGTTGTAAAAAAATCTTTTCTATTTGAAATTTTAACTCCGTTTTGCACAAAATGCTACTTTTCTTATTAATAATGTATCTGTTTTGGTTCAAAACTGTACTATTTCTTTGAAAATTTGTTAGTTTCATAATTAATTTCTAGGACTGAAAATTCAACTTTTCTCGATTCTATTGTAAAATAGTCTTTTTTAGTTGAAAATTTAACTATTTTTTTTAAAAATTCTATTCTTTAAATAAAAAAATTAACTGTTTCGGTTGTTGACTTTACTATTTCTTACAAAATTATTATTCTTTTGTTTGTTAAAAGTTCATTTCTAGGACTAAAATGTACCTTTTCCCTATTTGGTTGCAAAACAATATTTTTCATTAAAAATCGAACAATTTGCTAGAAATGTACTTATTTGGTCAAAGATGCTATCTTTTTTTGAAAAGGTTAGAATAATAAAAATTTTGAAATTTAATTTAATACAGTATCCACATCAAATTGATTTACAATAATGTCCTAAATTTGGAACATTTTAGTCTCTGCTCTAGTTAATTTCCAAACATATATTTTTTTCGAATTTTAACCTATAAAACGGGACTACTTGAAATTTATTGAAATTTAAAAAGCTAAATGTCTGATAGTTTAAACTAAAAAATGATTCCAATTCTTTAAACTTTGAATCGGTAAAAACCTTTATGAAGTTTACCAAGTGTTTAGCTGATGCAATAAATAAAGTTTTTTTTGAATAATCTAACCAATTTCCTAAAAACGAGATTCATTTACGAATGTACTTTTTCTTCAGTATAACTAACGAAATTAATATAAAACAATCGGCAATAATAAAATTTATTATTCAAAGAAAGGGATGATAATAATAGTAATAATAGTAATAATAATTAATATTATTATTAATTATTATATTATTATTTTTATT
>NC_046660.1:52473030-52593847 GCF_010883055.1 Belonocnema kinseyi
ATCATTTTATTATTATTATTATAAAAACATTTCTGTGTTGAAATGTTGTCACAGGCCTATACTGCCCAACATGTCGAAGGCATTTTTGGTTAGAGTTGGATTTTTATCACATTTTTATAATGCAATCAAGTGATCTGATGAGAGCAGTCTGCCCAGAGATATTGGACAAAGCTTGGTTTTTACCCCATCATTGACGGACTGGGTTGCAGTCAAGTACACAATGGGGAGACCTACAGCTTAAGGTGGGTTCCGAACCACCAGAACTTATTACCAGAAATTATTATTATTATTATTATTATTATTATCAATGGCTTATCCAGCTATTCCATTTAAGTCCCGTAGCTCTGCTATAAAACCTATTTACCCTATTTAAACCCCTGGTGAAACAGAGGCCTGTACACAGCTCTCCTTAACTACCTCTAAAATTTTTTCGTCTATCAAGGTAGCCTAAAATCGCTCTATGAATCTAATCACAACTAGTGACAGCACATGCTGCATTCAACTTTATGAGAATTACTCTTATTTGCCTGAATGTTTGGTCAGGGGATAGGAAAACTGCACTAAACCGCCTTTTGAGTGCAGCTCATTTCTCGATAGTGGATTTTAAAAATAAACATTTAAACAATGTCATTAAATGCATACATGAAGAATCAAGTTGTGGGTGAGTTGGTTTACCCCACACGCGCCGTTTAGCCCCATTTTACGGAACTGCGATGAATGAAAAAATTTTAACAGATTTGGTAGGAGAATCAGGACTTGAATTAGCATAATTGAAAATGGGAGGCTGCAGTCTTTGGATCGGTATTGCTGCTGGATGAAATTGTAAGGAGTGCACGGTAGAGTGAACGTGCTCAAAGCAATTTTGTGTACCGGGTTGAGATTAATTTTAAACAGCCGAGGCAAAAGTGACTCGAAAAGGTCTCCCGCGGCGATTTGGATAATCTTTATAATTTCCCTATCCATCGATGACTCGCGTAATGCAAGGCTGTCTCAGGTTCGACCACGACAAGGCCCCAGGCCGTTTACACTAACACATATGTAGCGCATGCATACGGATAGAGGCAATGCACTGGTTTGAGAGGAGGAAGAGAATAAGAAACGGGACGCGATTTCAAACGCGAACTCAAGAATCAAGAATGCGCATTCGAAGAGACTTGGACGACCATTAGGCACGACATTTTTCCAGTCTAAGATTGGTCGACGAATCGGCCTCTCCTCTGTTTCTATCCGCTCGTGGATCACTTTCCAAGACTTGGCGAAAAAATTTAATCTTACTGTTCAATTATGGACTATTCCGATTTCGTAAGTTACATCGTCATTTTGTAGGAAACAGCGTTAGGAACGACATAGAAGTTGACGTGAACTAAAGTGGGGGCCAAAAGCCGTGGCCCCTCAATTCTTTTAATTCGAACTAGCTCAAAAAGAAATCTCTGAATTGTTTAATTAAAATTCACTTGAAGTTTAAAGTATTTCGAATTTCATGATATGATCACTTTTACCCTAAAAAATGTTTGTCAATTGTTAGAGGGCAAAACAGCCAAAAAAGGAAAAAATAAAAATATAAAAAGGAAAAAATAAAAAAATAAAACAAATTGTTCGAACATTCTTTAACGCAATATATTTTTGAAAATTCTTAAATATTCAATAATCGAATGTTTACGGGAATTTATTTACAAGTACTGAGTTTGAGAACGAATGAATGTGCAATTTTGTGATGCGAGTGCAGTACAATAATTCAATTTATGAACGTTAATAACAGGAAAATTGTTGAAATCCTCTAAGTTTTACTGAGTTATATTATCTTAAGATGTTCTGAAATTATATAACAAACAAAACTTTTTTTATAAGTAAATTATTGGTTGAAAAAATGTTTTCTGAGACTTTCCAGAATTTTACGTTTTCTTAAGCTATAATGCAAGAAATTTAATTCAAAACAACTTGATGATGACACAAATTTCTTCCTTTAATTTGTATTGCTAATATTATAAACGAATGCATTAATCAGACATTTAATGAAAAAATCGTTTTTTTTTCATTTTTTTAATTAGGAACTTTATTACATTTTAGCAAAGTGTATAATTTTTTATTTAATATTGCCATTTTTTAAACAAATTTATCAAACAAATTCATTTTATGGGAATTTTTTAGCAGAAAAATTAATTTTTTTCTATACCAGTCCTTCTAACTGAGAACTTCATAACAATTCCTTAACATTCGTAATGAGTTAATCAATTTTATGATTTTTTAAATCAAATTTAATAAACAAATGCATTATCAATGGATTTATGGACAGATAATTTCGCTTTTTTTATGAAAACTTTTTAAATTAGGAAATTCATGTAATTTCAGAAAATCTCATAACTTTTTATCAATTTTATGATTTTTTAAAAACATTTAACTTTATAAACAATTGCACTATTAAGAAATCTATAGATTGCATTTGTTTCGATTTCAGACTCTTTAGTTGGGATCTTTCTAATAAGTACAGCAACGTTTATGATTATTTGATACATTTTATGATTTTTTTAAACAAATTTAAAAAACAATCCATTTTTGAGCATCTATGGACAGAAAATGTCGTTTTTTTCGATATTTTTCCTTTTAATTGGGAACTTAATGATAATTTCTTCACCACTCACACTTAGTTGATATATCCGATGATTTTTTAAACAAATATAATAAACATATTTATTATTTGAGTATTTTTCAATGAAAAAGTTTTTTTTTTCCAATCTCAGTGCTTTTCGTTTAAGTTTATCCAAAAATCCAAAAATAGGGTATCATAGACAAAAGTGGAAGGAAAAGGTAATTCTACTCGATCCTCAAGCTGCAGGCTTATCAAAAGAATGAAAGTAATGAAAGCATTAAACTGCTAGGACTGGGATTGGAAAGAAAACTTCTTTGTCGAAAAATACCTCAATAATGCATTTGAAAAAACATAAAATTGATTAAAAAATGATTAATTTCGCGGAAATTATCATGAACTTTCTATTTTAAAAAATTGGCATAGAAGAAAACAAATTTTTCTGTCGACAAATGCCTGATTAATGCATTTGTTTATGAAGTTTTTTTATAATATTAACAAAAATAATCTCCAGAACAAGTTTCTGTATCCTAATATTGTTTTTATCCAACTTTCTTGCAAAATAACTTTAAAAGACGTTAAATTATGGAAAATCGTATAAAACATTCTTCACCAAATAATTTATTTATAAACATTTTGTTGTTCATGAAATAATATCGGAAGATCTTTAGCTATTATTTATCTATGAAATCAGGTGATTTCAACAATTTCCTGTTATTACTGAGCACCAGAAACGTCAAATAGAAAAAATGGCAGTTTGTTTTGTCATATTTGTTTATTTATAAAAAATAAAAACCTGAATTAAAAATCAAGTTCCACAACTCCCTTTAATATCTTCTTAGATTTTTTCAGATTTCTTTTTGTTTAAATCTGTCAATATATGTGGGCTGTGCGCTTTTTTGAAACAAAAAATTAATTTTTTCACTGTGCGTGGGCAGCACAACTTCTGAAATTAGTATTCTCATCAAAAGTGTACTTTTTCTACCACTTATCCACAGTGGAAAAAATTCCAAACACCAAAAAAATAATTACCAATTAAAATGGAAAAAAATCAAATAAGGCTTCTAAGAGAATTTTCGTGCCTGATTTTTAAACTGTGCTTTCAATTTGATATAAATAAAAAAATATGACGAGAGAAATGACTATTTTTTCTATTTTACGTTCCCGATGCTCGTCAATAACATGAAAATCGATGAAATCGCCTAAGTTTTACAGAGTAACCTTAGTTAAATATATTTAAAAATTATAAAATAAACAAAAAGTTGTTTATAAAGAAATTATTTGTTGAAAAAAAGTTTTTTCACTATTTTCCATAATGTTACGTGTTTTTAACTTTTATTGTAAGAAATTTGGATAAAAAAATATAATGATAACAAATTTCTGCTTGAGATTATTATTGTTAATATTATAAACAAATGCATTAGGCAGCCATTGTTTGAAAGAAAAATTCCCTTTTCCGATGCAATTTTTTCAAATAGGAATCATATGATAATTTTAGAAAAATTTATAATTTGTTGATTAATCTTATAATTTTTTAAACGAATTTGATAAACAAAAGCATAGATAAGGCATTTATAGGCAGCAAAATTCGTTTCTTTATGGAAACTTTTGGAATTGGAAACGTAATGATAACTTGAGAAAAGATTCATAATGTATTGACCTATTTTATGATTTTTTTGAAAAAAATTTAATAAACAAATGCCTTATTGGGCATCTGTCGACGGAAAAATGCCTTTTTTGATGTCAGACTTTTTAAATGGGATCCCCACTGTAAATTTATTACAATTCCTGATTATTTGAACAATTTTATGATTTTTTTAAACAAATTTAACAAAAAAATGCAATAATGCTGAAATCATCATGAACTTTTCCATTAAAAAGGCTGACATTGAAAAAAAAAGAATTTTTCCGTCGGCAGATGGACCAATAATCTATTTATTTCTGAAAATTGTTTTAAAGTGTCATAAAATTGATCAATCAATTGTTAATTTTTTTTTTTAATTATGATGAAATTCCTAATTTAAAAATTTGTGATCGAAAAAAACAAATTTTTCTTGCAACAAATGCCTTATCTATGCATTTAGTAATTAAATTTGTTTGAAAAATTCATAAAATTTATCAACTAGTTATGAATGTTGCTGAAATTGTTATGATGTTCTGAATTGAAAGAACTGAAATTGAAAAAACGAATTTTTTTCCCAGAAATTCCGAAATGAGATATTTTTATTAAATTTGTTAAAAAAATTCTTAAGATTAAGCAACAAATTATGAATTTTTCTAAAATTAGCATGTAATTCCTAATTGAAAACGTGATTTAGAATAAAAAACAATTTTGCGGTCAAAAAATGCTTAATTAATGCATCTGTTTACATTTTCAACAATAATAATAAAAAAAAAGTGTCTTCATTATTATATTGTTTTTATCCAAATTTTTTGCAACATAACTTTAAAAATGTAAAATGATAGAAAATCGTAAAAAACATTCTTTCAAAAAATAAATTGCTTATAAATTTTTTTTTGTTTATTATATACACCAGGAAAGTCAAATAGAATAAATGTTTTTCATTTTATTTGTCATATTTGCTTATTTATAAAAAATTGGAAGTCTATTTTAAAAATATCTCTATGAAACAAATAAAAAATATCAGTGTTCTGTCCACTATATTTAAATTATATATAACTTTTTTGTAGAAAAAGTGAACCAGGTAATTACAAATATTTAACAGAAATAATAAAAATAGTTTTTAGCTATTGTGTCAAACAATTTTTTTTGTTTGAAAAATAATTTTTTCTACTGAAGATTTTTCTATACCATTTTATAATGAAAATTGATCTTCTTTACTTGAAAATTCATTCTTTTCAGTAGAAAATTAATCTTCTTGTTTAAAAATTAGCATTTTCGGTTAGAATTCCTTTTTTTGCTTCAACATTAATCTACTTTGTAAAAAATTAAACTATATTGTCGAAATTTCATTTTTTTTGGGTACAAAACTATTTTTGTTACTGAAAATATAACTTTGGGTTGAATATTCAACTAATTACTTGAAAGTCGATCTATTTTGTTGGAAATGCATTTATTGGTGAAATATTTATTATTTAAGTTCAAAAATTATCGTATCAGTTGAAATTTTAACTATATAATTGAAAATTCGTCCTTTTTTCTTAAAAATTTAAGAATTTGGCGAAAAAGGATTTTTCATATATTTTCTTAATAATTCGTTTTCTTCCTTATAAAAAGTTTAACTTTATTTTGAAAATTGTTACTTTTCTGTTAAAAAATTAATTTAAAAAAATAAAAATGTAAGTATTACAAGAATTGCTAAAACTTTATCCTTTTTATTTGAAAATTAAGGTATCGCGAAAAATCCATCTTTTTCAGCAGAAAATCATTTACTCGATTGAAAGTCCATGTTTCTTATTTGGAAATTAAACCATTTGGTTGAAAATGTATAAATATAGTAAATACCTGAATTTTCGGTTGAAAATTCAACTCCTTTCGAAGAAAATCCAAATATTTGGTTGACAATTAACTTTTGTTGTATCAAAATGAATATTTTTTAGTTGATAATTCCACTATTTGTTATAATTCTTTATGTATTTGATTCCAAATGAGCCAACCCTGTTAAAAATGAAACTATTCTGTTCAAAACTATCCTTTTTGATTAAAAAGTCTACTCTTTTTTTTTAATTTCTTGGTTTTCTTTTGTAAAAAATTTAATTCTTGTTTTAAAAATTCTATTTTTGCTGAAAATTCAATGTTTGTGATTTGAAAACGTCAATATTCTATTTTTGATTCAAAATTGATCTTTTTTCGATAAAAATTCAATTATTTGCTTAAAAATTCATTTTTTTATTCTTTCCTTTCGGAAAAAACTCATCATTTTGATGTGAAAAATTAATTTTTTTATCAGAAAATTCAACTATTTGGTTGCAAATTAAGCCACCTTCTTGAAAATTGAATTATTTAAAAAAAATATCCTTTTTCGTTGAAAAGTCAATGGTTTTATTGTAAATTTGTTGTCTTTTATTGCAAATTTTGTTTTCTAAATCCTAAATGTAACTACTCCATTTTTGTTTAAAAACGTATTTTGTTTTTTAATTCGTTTTTTTTCAATTTAATTATTTTTTAGAAATTTTACAAATTAATTTTTTAATAATAATGTAACGCTTCCGTTACTAGATAAAAATATATCTTTTTCAGTTGAAAATTTAATAATTTGTTTGAAAAATGATGTGTTTTATTGAAAAAAATCCTTGTCTTTTTTAGAAGAAAACTAATCTTCTTGAAGTGAAAATAAATTTGTTTGGTTGAAAATCAAGCTATTTGGTTGAAAATGAAACGATATTGTTAAAAAGTACACTTTATGTTTGAAAGGTGAATAGTTTTGTTGAAAATTTTTCTTTGGGTTGAAGATTCTCTTTGGTTGAAAATTTAATTGTTTTATTAAAAAATCATTATTGTTTATTGAAAATTTATTTTTTAAATACAAATTTAGCTATTCCAGTTGAAGGTTTGTAATTCAAATTCAAAATTTAACTTTTTGAAAGAAAATTCAACAATTCAACAACAGAGTCCAAAAGTAATCCAGGGTAATCCGACATTATTTGAAGTAATCCCTCTCTGAATTTTCTAAAACTTATAGATTTTATCAATTTAAATGAAGAAAAATATTGAGCTTCCATTGAACGGTAGCAGGAAGATATTCAACGACGATAACATAATTGCAAATGTCTGTAGCGATTCCTTGGAAGTCTGGGGGATTCAAGTCTCGCAGGATCACTGAGAAGTTGTATCGAATGGTTTCACCATGGAATGACCCGTAAATGGGAATTACGGTAATTACTGGATAAAAGACTAAATAATCGAAGATCGTCGACGCGGTGAATTTGTAATCTTTTCGATCCCTAGAGAGAGAAAACAAGAAGAGTAGGGCTTCTTACAAAGTCTCCATGGGTGTCTTTTCATGGTAAATGAAATTTTATTCTTACACGTGCAATCACATACTGTGACCCATAATGATAATTCTCCATCTTTCTCTTTTGATTTTGAGAATACAATTATTATCCGATTGTAACTTGTTTTTTTACATCAAAGCTAATCAAATTTCATATCGAACTCTCATGGCCTACTCTAAAATTTCTGTTTATTGTTTTGTTTATTTAATAACTAACTGAAAAAAAAGTTGACTTTTTAAGTATACCGGTTTTTGAAAAAATGCTTGGATTCAATCCAAAATACCTAGAAAACTGAAATAATCTATCGAAAAAAGATCTCCAATGGCAATGCAAATATTTAAAAATTTATTAAATTTGTTATAAACAAGTAAGTGAATGAAAATGGATTCTTAGGGATTGCAGGTGATTCGTCACTTGATTCGCATTAAATTTGAACAATTTGTGGACAAAATGAGTTTTTTATTGAAACTAATATAATTTAATAAATAATTTATAATTTTAAAAGAAAATTTTATAAACAAATATCCAAATCAGGTATCTTTGACGGAAAAAATGAAAAGTTTTCCGTGGAATCGATCATATATTACTTGGAAATAAAACCTTAGTATTATATTTAGTCACGAAATGAAAATTAATAATTGTTTAAACTACCTTAATCAACAAGTGCACTAACTTGCTATTTCTGGAGGTATAAGCTTGATTTTTTCGATACAATTAACAACAAATAACTAACTTCTGAATTTATAAGTAAATTTTTATGACAGTCAACAATTTATTATTGTATTCAACAATTGTCTAAACAAAATGTTAACACTTTATGTTTTTATAAGTAAGATAACACTTTTTCATGGAATTAACAGCCAATTATTTAACAATGATTTTTAAATATGAATCGATAAAATTTGATAATTTTTTAAGCAAACTGAATTAACAAATGCCTCATTTGGTAATAAGTCTGATCAATTTATCGTAGCAGGTTATTTTGAAAATAAACGCACAAATTCCGTTAACTGAAAAAGAAAGTCAAGTAGTAATTGAGTTTCTTGAAAAAATCAATAATTTTTATGATCTCTGTGAAAGAATTATTGTTAAGTAATTTTAATTATATTCCACAAGAAAAAAATTTTAGTTCACAAATGCATTAGCTAAGGCAAATTTGTTTACTAAATTGTAAAAAAATAAAAATAGTGGACCGTTATCGAACTAACAAAAAAGTTAAAAAATGTGCTATTGGCAGTTTATTACACACAAAAAAAACAAGTTTCAATACTGAAAAATAGCCAAATAATTCATTTATTAATTAATTTTGGTTAAACAATTATCTAATGTTATCTATACACAGCAAATAATCATCGCCAAATAGCGAGCGGTTAATTCCTTGAAAAAAGCGGTATTTTCTTTATAAATACGACAAATAAAAAATTTTGTTTAAATAATTGTTTCGTACAATAATAGTTTGTTTAATGCAATTGAAATGTTCTTAAGAATTTAGGATTTAGTTAAAGTTAATTGCATCGAAAAAAAAATCTGTATCTCCAAAAACAACCAAATAGCGTATTTGTTAAATAAGGTAATTTACACAATTCTTAACTTTTATTTAGTGACCACATATGATTCTGAGGTTTTATTTCCCACTAATATATAATCGATTCCAAAAAAAATTCCAAAAAATCTTTTTATTCATAAATTGTTCAAATTTAGAGCGAATCAACTGTCGAATCACCGCTAAACTCCACGAAACTATTTGTATTCACTTATTTGTTTGCAACAAATGCAATAAATTTTTTAACTTTTGTATTGCTATTAGAAATCTTTTTTGGAGAAACACTTTCAGTTTTCTAGCTATTTTTTAATGAATTTAGGCATTTTTGTTAAACCGGTATACTTTTAAAAAAAAATTGTGTTCCCATTTTCGTTATTAAATAAATTTAAAAAAATTTAATCAGTGCGGCATAAAGTGAAAAAATACTTTTTTGGTTCAAAATAATGTACAGCCAACAAATATTGACAGCCTTAGACAAAAAAATCTGGAAAAAGCTTATAAGATTTCTCAGGGACGTGTGGAACTTAAATTTAAAATTATTCTTATTATTTTTTTGTAAATAAACAAATATGACAACAAAGACGCCCATTTTTTTAATAAGGCGTTCCTGGTACTCGCAAATAACATAAAAATTGTGGAAATCATCTAAGTTTCATCGAGAAACAATAGTTTTATTATATATATACAATAGATATTATTAAATAAAAAACAAATTTTATAAACAAATTATTGGTTGAAAACTTATTTATACGGCATTTGTCAAAACAAAAATTAGTTTTTTCTGTGGAAACTTTTTTAATTAGGCAATTCATAATAATTTTGGAAAAAATTCATGATTCATTAACCATCTTCATGAATTTTTCAAACAGTTTAATAAACAAATGCATTATTGGGGCATCTGTCGACGGAAAAATTAAATTTTTTGATATCAGTCTTTTTATTGGAAAAATTCATGATAATTTCAAAAAAATTCATAAACAGGTAATAAATTTGATATAAAAAAATGCATTACCCTAAATCTGCAGCCTTATCAAAAGAAGAAAAGTTATGAGAAACTTAAGCTGAAAGGAATGAGATTGAAAAAAAAACCAAAGAATGGCTATGCTTATTAAATTTTTTTCAAACATCATAGAATTTATCAACTATTTAAAAGTGTTAATAAAATTATCGCTAAGTTCCTAATTAAAAAGACTGAGATACAAAAAAATGTCCCTCGACAGATGTCCGAATTATGCATCTGTTTGTTGAATTCGTTTTAAGAAAATCATAATTTTCATCGACCAATCATGGATGTCACTGAGTTTACTATAAAGATCCCACTTAAAAATTCTGACATAGAAAATAAAAGAATTTTTGCATAGACTGATGCCTCAATGATGCATTTTTTAAAATTAGATTTGTTTTAAAAAATCATAAAATTGATTAACAAATTATAATTCTTGTTTCTTTTGAAATTATCATGAAGTTCCTAATTTAATAAGTCGTAATCGAAAAACACGATTGTTTTTCGACAAATGCTCGATAATACTCATCAAACCTCAATTTTATCAGTATAATTGAATTTTTCTCATTTCCCCAAGTTCTTCCAAATTGACTCAAATTTTATATAAATCATTGAATCTTTTTCATTTTCTGAATTTCTCTTGCTATTTAAATAAATTTCTTAAAATTACCCTGGATTATATTAACGACCAATTATCCGAATTGAAATTAATGTTTTTGGATTCTAGAAAAAAAATTTCTGTTCATTTGAATTATTTTGAATGCTTATTAAATACTTGTAATGTTCTTTCACAAATTTATAATTCTATTTTAATTCTTCTTTATTTTTCTGAAATCTTTTGAACTCTTGGGAACTCTTTTCAGTTCTTTGGATTTTCTTAATTCGCTCTGAATTCTCCCAAATTCACTTAAGTTTACTTTATTCAATGGATTAAATTGTTTTCATAATTCACCCAAAAGTCTTTCAACTTACCATAAAATACTAAAAACTGTATCAAATTTGTTTCATATCCCTTGATTTCTATGTAATTCCTTCCAAGTTTTACGGATTCGCAACTATTTTTTTTTAAATGCAACAAAATTGTTTTCAAATCACATAATTGTTTCAAATTCCCAAAAGATTTTTGTAAATTTCATGTAATTCTTTTCATTCTCCATAAATTCTTCTGCGGTCACTCGAACTTAAATTAATTCATTGTTTTATTATTATTTTTTTCATTTATGAAATTTTTTGACAACTTACATAAATTCTGTTTAATTCCCTCGAAATAATTATAATTATATATTTAATCCCATTTTGCTAAATTCGATGAGAATTTCGTTATTTTTATTATTACTTAAAATCTTATAAATTCGATCAGTCTCTTGAATTCCTTTCAATTCTTCGCAGTTCAATGCAATTTTACTCAAATTAATGGAATTTATAAAATATTTGTAATTATTCTGGGATCCACTCAACAATGTTTGAAAATAATTTTTTTATGCTTTCTCAAATATGAACAAAAATTTTCACATTAAAAAATTTTTTGTAAATTATATTATATTGAATTCTAATGAATTGTATCGACTGTTTGAAGCTGTTTCGATTTTGCTTAATTCACTCAAGCTTTAGTGTAATCAATTGTAATTAAAAACATTTCTTATTGTTTTAAATTCATTTAAATTTTTGTTTTTTGATTTACCTTTATTTATTTTTTGTTGTTGAAATTTTATTCGATTATTCTCCTTTGCTTCACAGTTTAATTGTTGTCAATTCAATTTGTTTTAATGTACCTTCGATTTTTATAAATTTTATCGCATTCTTCTCATTTTCCTTAAATTTCCAGTTTACTCAATTCGATGAAAATTGCTTGATTTTTAAATTTTGTTCAGTTTACTTAAATTCTTATCAGTTTCCTGATTTTTTTTTTAATTTCTTCGAATTCTTTTAAATTCCCTGCAGCTTTATTGAAGTCAATTGGATAAAAAAATTTCATAATTCTTTACAATTCACTTGAATTCTTTTTTAATTCAATTTGAATTTTTATTAATTTTATAGAATTTTTCTCAATTTTCCTTAAATTACTCTAAATAGAATGAAATTTTAACTAATTTATTAGTAATATATTTTTTCAATCAAATTATATGCTGTTAAATTTTCCCAAAGTTCTGAATTCACTCGTATATCACTAAACTCGTTCGACATTTTTTGAATATGTTTTACTATTTATTTTATTCTTATTTTTTAAAGTGATTTATTAGTTGCTTTTTTCTTGAAAAGTAAAATTCTTTTTAATATTATTTAATTTCTCTTCATTCATTCAAATAATATTTAATTTGTTGAGTTTCTAAACTTTTTAAATTCAATTATATTTAATTGGACCTAAATCATCTTCCCTTCCATTCAACTCAATTAAAAAAAACCTTTTTATTCAATTTTTTTTCTAAAATTACTCAAATTATAGTTTATTTGATCAAAGTCTCTTTAATCGAAGGAATATTTTTATTATTTTCAATTTTTATTAAACTTCTCTATATTCCTTTTTGCAAATAATGATTTAACCGTTGCATTTAATTATGATCTTGTCTCTCAAAGTAATTACACTTTTCAAAGTTGCTTTGCAATTTAATATCCAACTAAATAATTATTTCCTTATTTTTCACACACCTAAATGAGCAAACGACAAATATAGTAAGCTCTGCGATTAAGATCAGTGGCATGCTATAAAAACGGCAGAGTTGCACTTCAAATTTATCGCAACGTCAGTCAATTCACCTGTATCCAATTTTAGATGTATGCATTTATGCTGAGTGATATTTTTTTAATTCGATATTTATTCGCAATTTTGATATAATTTTTTATAATTAAAATAGCAGACTTCAAGAGCCCAGCAATATCTACAAACCTGGCTGATTTTTTTTAAAATGAAAATAATAACGGTAAAAATTATTGTAAATGAAAGAATAAAGGTGCAATGACCCTGATACGTCAATCCAAAATATATTTCATTTTCAACAAAATATTTAAAGTTTCAATCATAAATAATTAAAAGTAGCAAACCTATGATAGTTTTGGAATACTTACCGACCAAGCAAGGTTTTTTTACATGCTTAGTTACTTTCAGTCGGTAATAATGATCCCACATCAATAGTGCTTCCCATATTGCAAGAAACATTGATTAACAAATTTACTGATTGATTTAAATTTTAACATCGAGCAGAACCTGGCTTGGTTAGTAAGTGTTCCGGAAATATCATAGTTCTACAGCTATTAATGTTGTACAAGAAGCCATTAATTTTTAAACTGAAGACGAATTTCTTAGAAAAACATTGAGCTTGCAAGCTGCAAAGTCCAATCTTTTAGAAAATATTTGGCATTATAACTTGAAAAAATGAATTTTCAATAAGATAGTTAATTTGCAACGAACCAAGATGAATTTACAATCAAGTAGTTCAATTTTCAAGCAAAAATGAGGAATGTTAAACAAAAAGGTGAATTTTGTATTGAAAAAAAAACAAATATTAAATAAATAAAACTAATTTTTTAAATTAAAAATATAATTATTTCATTTTGGCAATAGAAATATATTCCTTCAATTGAATATTTAAACATTTTAGAATTTTTTTTACATACTTGGTTGAAAAATTATGTAGGTTGTTGATTATTTGTCTCTCTCGGTAGAAAATACATCTTCTCGTTTAAGAATTCATCTTATTTGTTCAATATTTAATTGTTTGATTAAAAATTAAGCGATTGTGAAAATGTAATTTTTTCCTTATTATTTCAACCACATGGTTGAAAGTTCAATTACTTGGTTGAAAACTGAATGAATCTTCTTGGTTGACCATTAATCTTTTTGTTAAAAATTCAACAAATTGATTGAAACAAAATCTACCTTGCTAAAAATTTAACTTTTTTTTGATAAAAAATATCCTATTTATAGAAGAGTCAACTGTTTTTTATTGGAAACTAAAATGTTTTTTGATTGATGCATGAAATGTTAAATTTGTTCTTAAAAATTTTTTTCTTCTGGTTGAAAATTAATTTCTTTTTTTAATTCAGGAATTTTTTTTAGATAGAAATTTTTTTCGTTTCAGACTCATCGTTCTCGTTGAAACTTCATCTTTTTGTTTTATAATTCAACTATTTCTTTAAACAGTCGTTGTTTTGGCTCAAAATTTGCCTTTTAAATTGGAATTTAACTATTTCAGTTAAAAATTCATAAATTAAAAAATTTTTTAATACGTTTGTTTTAGTTTAACCATTTTTTATTTGAACTCAAATATTTTTTGGTTGAAATATCAACTATTACAATTTGCGTTGAGAAAATCATATCTTTAGCTTAAAGATTTTTTATTTTTTAAATTCTTCAATTTTGTTGAATACACATTTTTTTCGATTAAAATTCATAATTTTAGTTGAAAATTCATGAAATTGGTTAAAAATTTAACTATTTTTTTATAAGTAGTTTTTTATTTTTCAAAATTTATTTACAATTGAATATTTAACTATTCAAGTTGAAGATTCATCATTTTAATAGAAAATTCTTCCCTTGAATTAAAAACAATTTCTTTAACTGCAAATTTAACCATTTCATTTCTGATTATAAACTTATATTTTTTAGTAAAAAATTCAAGAATTATTCTTTTAGGTTGTACTTTATTTTTTCTTTCTGATTTCATAAGTTGGAATCGTAATATTTCGTTGAAAATTATTTTTTGATCGAAATGCATAATTTTAGTTGAAAATATATATTCTAAGTTAAGAGTTAGAGATTTTGTTAAGAATTATTTTCTGTATAAAAACTGAATTTCTTAAATTAAAAATATAATTATTCCATAATAGTTTAAAAATAGTCCTTTTTAGTTGAACATTTCACAATTTAATCAACAATTTATTTTTGTGAATAAACATTTCAACTATTAATTGGAAAATTTTACTATTCTTTTTCGGTCGATAATTACTGTTCTTGCTTCAGAACTGATTTTTTTATTCAAAATTCAATTATTTAATGAAAAATTAGGCACTTGCGAAATGGAGATGATTTTGTTAAAACTTCAACTACTTCTTGCTTGAAAATTAATTTTGTTCTTGTTGAACATTTAACATTTTCTTTAAAGCTTAATCTAGCTTTGTTAATAATTTTTTTAAAGCATTCCTTTTTAGTTAAAAAGTTCACTGTTTTGTTTAAAATTCGTCTTTCGGTTGTGCAATTTACTATTTTGTAGAAAATTCTTTTCTGTTCATTAAACTCAACTGATCTTTATTTTAAATAGATCTTTTTTTTTGGTTGAGGTATCAAACCTTTCTTTTTTTAGAATTCGTATTTTGTGTGTGAAAATGAATTACTTTGCAGAAAATTCAACAATTTCAAAAAAAAAACTAATTTTCTTTTGTTCATGATTGATCGTTTTATTTGAAAATTTATATCTTTCTTGAAAACTGATTTTTTTACTGGAAAGTGTGATGCCAAAATAGGCTGTTTTTTAGCATTTTTTGTGGACCTCGTTAGCGATCTGGTGGGAAAATATGGTACAGGTATCAAATTGCTCGTCACTGAAAACCAAATTAAGCATCGCTTTTCGTCTTTTAAAGGGTTAAAGAAATTATTTCTATTTAGGGGTTAAGATGACCCTAAAAAAATTTTAAATCAGGAAATATCACGAACTATAAAATAATTTTTCACTGTATTTGTCGTGAATTTTTAACCCACTTGAACCTCTTATCACTCAAGCACAATTTTTTTATGATTAACGGTATTTTCTATTTTTTTATTTTTTTGGGGTCTTCTTACCCCCTAAATAGGGGTAATTCTCAAAAATACTCTAAAAACGAAAGGCGCTGCTCACTTTAGTTTTCGATGAAGAATAATTTGACACCTGTACCATATTTTTTCTCAGGTTGCTAGGGAGTTCCAAAAAATAGGCTATATTTGGCATCACTCTTTAATAATTCTAATTAAAGATTTATAATTTTAGTTAAAAATATATCTCTTTAGTTACAATTTTAACTATTAGTTGAAAATTCTTCCTTTTTTAGTTTAAAATTATTTTTTAAACTGAAAAAGTTTACTATTGAAATTTTTGTGGAAAATTTACCTTTTTCAAGTTAAGACTACTACTTGGAACTACTACTAAAGCACTACTTACTTCAACAATTGTGATAAAAAGTAACCCTTTCGGTTAACAATTCGTTTGATTCTATATATTAGTGGTTGATTTCACAGTAATTTTTATATAATCTAAAACAGTCCTATCCAATCCGGAGTAATGTTAGGTAATCTACAGAAATTCTGTCTATAAGTGTAATCCAGGTAATATAATCCATGGTGGGATCCTCTGTTGGACTGCATTTTCAGGAGTTGTTTCCCTCTCGGTTATAATTTAACTCACGATCCTCACTCGACAACTCTCGTTTTTCACTCCAAAGGTGGTACTTAAGAGAATTTTTTATTTTATTTTTCCACCGGTGATAAAAATCTCGAATCGACTCGCTGGAATCGTGTAAATCTTGACAAATGGCAGTGTGTGCCGACATGGGTTCTGGTTCGATCGGAAACTCGAGAAAATAGTCGATAGTCACTCGACAGTCCACAAGTGCACACGTATAATCTCGTCTCGCCGATTTTGTGATTGCAATTAATGTGGCGAGGGCGCTCGTTAATTGGCTTGTAATCGGGCATTATTACGCGAATGCGCGTCGAGCTCAACCGGCATGGCGCAAGGCAAAAACCTGCAAAGCCCGCGGACATTAATTAGCCAGACACGAGGTAGCTCGAGTCGATCGATAAATTAGGAACCTCCTTGATCCGCGACGCCGATATAAACCGAGTTTTGCTCTTCCGCTACTGCGATAACTTTCACAGCAACTCTGTATTCTTCTTTATTGTAAACTCATGAAAAAGTGTGTTCATTGTTCTCTCCAACTTACATGAAAAAGTGTCTGCTCCAGTGTTTGGAATAACGCGTTAAGCGAGACTTTTGCATTTTTTTTGTACGCGCAGCAGTCCGGAATAATTATTTTTCTGCACTACTTAAGAATTGTCCACTGTTCGCTAGCTCGGATTTTAGTTTACAAGTTCTGGAAGCAAAATATCTGACCTTGTGTTGTTCCGGGAGTAAGACTTGATTCGGATCACACATTTATTCTAGTGAGCTTTAAACTTTCGGAAGCACTCTTGAAAGTTTATTTTTTATTTTTTTTTTTATTTGAATAGTTAATAGATTCTTCTTCTGATTTATTTTATCTACATCTTGAAATCGTTTTACTTTTTGAGGATACTTCAATTTAAGAAGGAGCCAGAAATCACAGGGAGCCAGGTCAGGAATGTACAGAGACTTCCGAACAATTGTTAAATTACGCTTCACCAGAAATTGCTAAATAAGATGCAATGTCACTTTTTCAGAAATCAGACCGTCACTTTCCACTTAACCCTTGTTTGGCACATATCTGGGATGATCTGAATTATAGCAACATAAATTATTTTAAACAATAAACTATTGAATATTTTTATTTGAAACTTTTATCAGATCATGTTAAGAGCTGACTTTAAAGGATTATGTAGGTTATATAAACAAAATTTGAAATAAAGTATTAATTAAATAATTATTAAAGTAAGGAAAATGGTCGTAGGGTAATATGCACCCTAGTGTTCCAAACAAGATTTAAGTGCGACCACTTCTAAATCACCTTAACTAGTTTTTAATTTGAGCATCACTCATAGACTCATCATCATGTACTGTTGCAATAATAACGATGGCTTTCGATTTCAAATAACCAAGTTTTTGGAAAAATTTCGTGCTCACTATTTGTTAAGTTCATTCCGTCATCCTTAAATGTGACGCGTACATGTTTAAACAACTGCGTATGCTTATAGACTTAAAATGTGCAGGTCGGTGTTCCGTATTAGAATTCCTAAATGATAAATATTTAATAAATTGTTTAAAAATTTGGTGAATATATTTCTTTTTATAAGACTCAGCAAAAACTAAAAAGATATATGGATTATATTTCCCGAAAAATATATTAATCGAGCCCTAAGTACGCGAACATGTAACTTTTCTTTATTCTCCACCAAGAAGTTTCTAATGTTGAGAACGATTTTTGAAACCAAGTCCTTCTTGTTATAAGGATCACTTGAAAAAAAATTATTTGTTAGTTTATCTCACTTGAATACGAGAGAATTTCAGGTTTAAAAGTTTCTAGTTTTTTAGTTTGAGAATAAAAAGTTTTGCGAAGATATTCATAGTACTTATTTTTATTAAAAGGGAACCATTAACGCAGACTTTGAAAAAGGACCGATTAGTTTTTCAAATAATGGTTTCAAAAAACAAATAAAAAATATTTTCAAGCTCAAATTCTGTTCAAATTGTTTATTCTAGCTTCGATCAACATTCCCGATGAAAAAACACATATATAGAAAAATAATTTTGCAAACAAAAATAAGATAAGTGTACATAGTATTGGTTTCAATTGTTAAGATATTATTTGAATTTCCTCCCTAAAATTTTTTACCAAGGTGAATCCTGGCGCAAAAAAGTTTTAAAATATCAAAAATCTGTAAATACTTACAACCTTTTTTATAAATCAAAATTATCATATATCAATAAATTTTATAAATAACTATAAAAATATGGTTTTACACTTTTCAAAATTTTGAATTTCAATACTTTTGTGCACCAAGTTTCAGCCTAGGGTAGAATCTAGGAAATAATTTTTTCAAATAACTTAATAACTTAGGAAAGTATACTGGAATCTTAATTTCAAAATTAGCCCAGAAAACCTAAAAAATCCTAATTATTTCCGAAAGTATAAAATACGTGTAATATATATATACATATAACGTAATATATATACATTCTCATCACGTGTCTCGTAAGAAAAACGGTTAAAAACCAATTTTGAGATCTAATTTTTAAAAAATGTTGTTATAAAATAATTTATTGTACCTTGGGTCTTTTTGTTAAAAAACTTTATATTCTATTTTTAATGCTTTTTCGAAGATTAAAATAAACACTACGTATCAAATGAAAATTTAATTAATAACCAATTTGTCATTATTCTGAATACATGTTATAAAACAATTTTCATATATTACGTTTTGAACATAGAAGTTTACATTAGTATATTTATATTAATATCATATAATATTAATTTATATTGTTATAAGAAACTGTGATGAAAAAAATTATTTCCCATTATTGAAAGTAGAACATTTTTCTGTTTAGTGAAATAATTTTTTTTCTCCTCTAAATAATTATATTAGAATATAAAATATTACCGAATCACAATAACTATCGTTTTTCTAATCAATTATTACTACAAGCAAATTCATTATTATATTGAATTTTTAAAGAGCAATTTTTTTCTGAGGTATCGTTTATTTTCATTTGAAAAATAATATCTTTTGTTAATTTTTTGTTAATTTATTAGAAATCTATTATTTTGGGATATTATTCTTTTGATGCAGCGAAAGTACTGTAATGCAACAGAATTTTCTAACTTTAAAATTGCAAAATAAGTGAAAGCATGAAAAAATGTTTTATAATAATAAAATTTCTCTTCAATGACAATCTTTGGTTTAAGATTATTATTCTTAAGATGAAAAAATGTGACTTTAGTTGTAAAAATTATTTATAATAATCATACAAATTTTCTCGTTTCATTCTCATCAGTAATGATTAGTTATTACTTGTACGTAAGTTAAGGACTAAATCAGCATAAATAAGATATTAAACCACCAAATATGAATTTAAAAATATCCATTCACACTGTTCATTTGTTTATAATAGTAAAATAATTTAAAGAGTTGCACATTCGTGGAAAATGGCTAAATTACCAGAAATTTAAGGTATTAAAAAATTTTCAATTTTTGTGTGGATATTTGCTCTAATTTATCGGTAATTTACGTTAATTTATCAGCCATTTATGGTAACTTAAACGTGTAAGTACTTAAATGTGAGTGTGTACGATAAGAATTTACTGCTCATAATCAGTCTGTCAAGCATCAAATCATAATATAGTGAGATTATGATGCCAGCAGTCCTGCAAAGTAATTCTGAATCGAAATTCTAAAGCGCAATAGCGAGAAAAAGTAATCTGTTTCAAAATGCACACGTGCAGCAGCTATCAAAAATAGTCTGGTTTGAAGAGCGCATGCGCGGAAGCTAGAAAAAGTCTTCGAATAACTGGCTTTTACTACTGGTCTGAAATTGTTCACTTCCCGCACGCATTACATGCCTCGAAAATTGAACATTTCGTGTGTGCGTTACAAAAAAAATATTTTCTTGTAATTTTCCTACTAAAATAACAAACGAAGACATTCTTTGCATAGTGGCCACTATAGTCCAATTCGAAATATCATCAACTTTAGGTTGAAGAAAGAAACTTTAAAATTGATTAAGAATAACAACCTCTGGAACGCTTGAAAGTCCACTATCTCGTCTTGCCAGACTGTGAAAGGTCCGGAAATGCTACTTTTACGCCCTGCTTAATACTTTTTCACTTCTTAGGGTCTTGTAGCCCCAAATAGAAATTGTATTGTTGCAATCGGTGGCCCGTT
Organism: Belonocnema kinseyi; assembly: GCF_010883055.1. NCBI lineage: Eukaryota > Metazoa > Arthropoda > Insecta > Hymenoptera > Cynipidae > Belonocnema > Belonocnema kinseyi. The sequence continues at coordinate 52,493,657 of NC_046660.1, forward strand.
CAACCCTTCATGCCTCGTACTTATTTACAAGAAGGGGAAGTAAGGGGATGATGTAAAATAATGTCGAAGGGGGTGTAGGAAAATAAATTAGAGAGACAGTGAGGGGAAATGAGGTCTCGTAAGTTAGGAAATGATTAAGGTGGAAAAGTGCGAGGAACTAGAGAAAGTAAGGAAAGAAAAAGTGAATTAAGTAGGGAAAAGAAGGGAAAATAAGGGGGGCTATAGCAAGATCGAATGGTAGGGAAAATAAGGGGGAGTAGAGAAAGTTAGGAGTGGTAGGGGAAGAGAGGCTTAATTAATGGAGTAAGAGTAGGAAAAGTTAGGATAATAACGGTATGAAGTAGGAAAAGTGAGAGAAAATTAGGGAAGGAATAACTAGGGAAAAAGAGGCTAGGGGTGGGGGTAGCTAAAATAGGGGAAGTAGCAACTGAGGAAACGAGTAGATGGGGAAGTAGACGAGGAAGATGTTGGAAAAGGTAGAGTAAAGGATAAAGTAAGGATAGGGAAGGAATGGAAAGGAAAAGTTTGAACAGGGCTACTGATAGGGTGTAAATTGAGAGAAGTAAGGGAAAAGAAGGGAAGGGAAAGTATAAGAAAGAATAGGAAATTCGGGAAGGGGGAACTAGGGAAAACAAGGGTAGGGTATGTAGCTGAAGTATGAAGAGTGTCAACTGTGAAAGTGAAGAGATGAGGGAGTAGACAAGGAAGATTTTGAGGAATGAAGTTAGAAGGTTTAAGTAAGGGAAGGGGAATAATTGGAAGGGGAGGTTCGAACGGAAGGTCACGATGAGGTTTATATTAAGGGGAGTGAAGGAAAATAAGGAGAGGGAAAGTAGAAGAAGTCATAGGAAATTAGGGAAGGAAGAACTAGCAAGATTGACGATAGAAGAAGTAGCTACAGCACAGTGTGTCATCTGGGCAAGCGAGGAGATGAAGAAGTAGACCAGGAAAATGTTAAGGAAGTCAGCTCGAAAGATAAAGTGAAGAGAGGAAAAGAATGAGAAGGGCAGGTTTGAACGGAGTGTAATTATATTGTGTAAAAGTGAGGTAAGTGATGGAAAATAAGGGGACGAAAAGTAGCAGAAGCGATAGGAAATTAAGGGAGAAAGAACTAGGGAGAATTGCTGTAGTAGAAGTATCTAAAGTAGGGGAAGTAGCTAAAGTAGGGGATGTATCAACTGAGGAAGCAAGGGGATGGGACAGTAGACCAGGAAGATTTTACGAAAGGTAGGGGGAAGGATGAAGTAAGAAGAAGGTCAGAATGGAAAGGGGAGTTTTTAGCGGAAGGTAATGAGAGAGTGTAAAGTAAGGAAGTGATGAGAAATAATGAGAGGAAAAGTAGGAGAAGCGATAGGAAATTAGGAAAGGGGGGACTAGGAGAAACCAGGGTAGGGAAAGTATCTAAAGTTGCTAAAGTTGGAAATTGTCAACTGAGAAAACGAGAAGATGGGATAATAAACGAGGCAAATGTTAAGGAAGTTAGGGCGAAGAATAAAACGAGATAAGGAAAAGTATGGAAGGAAGAGGATTGAACGGCCTAATTAAAATCTTTATAGTCTACCAAACCTTTTTTTTTTAGTGCGCGGAACCTTCTTTGAATAATTTTTACGATACAATTGTCGAGGAAAATAACATAAATTCCTAGCATTTAATTAGCATGAGATACGATTCGTTAGTCTTCTCTTGTTGATAACCTTCTATTAAAAAGAAAAAGATAAATATAGTAAGAGCCCAGATATTTCGCTCGAGAGTCCGACTGAACTCGTTCGTTACGAGCATACCTCTCTAAGCTGTATAAACGGGTACGTAAACGCGAGAGGGTGTCGTATAAATACCTAGTGGCTGTTTCCAGAGCTATTTAAATGCATTGGCCAATACATTAAAATACGGGAGGAGCAATCTAAGCAGCGCTCGTTCATCATAATTTTTCGCAACTGCAACTGAGCACCGCTCGCTAAAGCGAGTTCAGTTCCCTGTAAATTGAATCACGCTCGTACATACATGCAAGACTGTAAGCATGACTGCTGATTGCATGCGCAGACGATACCACTCGAGACAGCCTGCCAGTTCGAAAAATTTAATTTCAAGCCAATGCAATAGAATTGATTTAATTACGCATTTCAAACTTCCGTCGTTATTTCTATACTCGAAATACTTCCAACTGTTTTAATTTCTCCCGAGGGGACACTATAAACATTTTGTATTACTTCTGGCAATATTCTTACATTTTTAATTTTCCAAAAAATTGTACTAAAAACCGACAAGCTGATACACTTGAAATCTTGTACACTTGTAATCCACTTGTCATTCTGAATAATCCACATGGAAGGTTAGAAAATTCACATTTAATCCACTTGAAAACGTAGGTATTCCACACGTAATCCGGCCTAATCCATTTGTAATCCAAGAAATCTGGATAATCTATGAATAATGTCTTTCGCACCATCCTGCGTAATCTTTTCGTAATCCTTGGTACTCAACTTGTAATCGTAAACAATCCACTGGTAATCTTCTTTAAATTTTATGTAATTCAACCATTTTACAATTGTGATCTTTGGAAATCTACTTGTAGTCTCAGATCGATCATTTGCTTTTAACTCCAGATCAATTGTAATTCTAGAAAACTTTATTATACTCGTATTCCTGGGTAATCCACATGTTATCCTAGATAATCCATTTGTAACCCTAGGTTACAGATTTGTAATTACAAAAATATGACGGGTAATGCACCCGTATCCAATCGTAGTGACAGGCTTCTAGTCATTTAGTTGTAACCCACTCGTAAACCCGGATAATCCACTTGTTACCCACTTGTAATATACATAAAATTCCAGGTACTCAAATTTGTATCCAAATAATCAATATAATCCTGGGGAATTAATTAATAAAAATTCGCTTTTAATTATTTATTACAATTATTTTATTAATTACTTCAAAAATGATAAAAGCAACAACTAATTTGTTTACAATAAAAAGATACGAAATTAAATTTCCTATAAGTATTTATACAAATATCAAAATGTGCACGGATTCACCTGAAAATGATTATTTGGAAGAATTCGGGGTCGCTGATTACTAATCAGAAGTAAAAATGTTAACATTCAAATTGCGAACTCAGTGTGGCAAAAAAATTATTGAATTTCTACGGATTTGGCTACAAATAATTGCTTCAGCGTTCAAAATCGTTATTCGGAGGGTTTGGGTTCGCTGATAACAAATTTAGACTCAAAATATTAAAATTAGAAATATCGAATCCAATATGGCGGCGAAGATTAAAAAAACTCGACGTATTTAAATAAAAATAATTACTTCGGGGTTTTTGGGATCGCTGACTACAAATCTGGCTATCATATTTTTTAAATTAAAACTGGCGGACCCAATATGGTAGCGAAAAATAAAAAAATTAGTCGGATTTGGCTAAAAATTGTTATTTTTTTTAAGCGGGGGGGGGGGGGGGGGGGGGGGGGGTAGCTTCTGACGAATCTAAGGTCAAAATCTTAAAATTAAATATAGCGAATCCAATATGGCGCTGAATCTTTGAAAATTTGTATTTGATTAAAAAGAATAAATTCGAGGTTTTTGGAATCACTGCTCAGGAATCTAGAGTCAACGTATTAATATTCAAAATGGCGGACCCAATACGGCGGGAAAAATTAAAAAGTTTCTACAGGTTTAGCTAAAAATAATTACTTAAGAGTTTTCGGGATCGCTGATTAAGAATCTGTAGTCAAAATGTAGAAATTTAAAATGGCAGAACCAGATTTTTTTACAGATTTGGATAAAAATGGTTAGTCGGATTTGTGATCGCTGATTGAAAATCTGGAGTCAAAATGTTACAATTAAAAATGACGGATCGAATATGTTGACGAAAAATAAAAAATTCTACAGATTTCGCTAAAAATGGTTACTCGAAGATTTTTGGGATCGCTGATTTTAAAAAAAAATTTTATTATGATGTTTTCGGGATCATTGAAAACGAATTCGGAGAGAAAATGCTAAAACTCAAAATGGTGAACCAATATGACAGCAAAAATTTATATTCTTGTTCGAATTTGTCTAAAAATGATTAGTTGAATTAGGTTGGGATCGCTGTCTACAAATCTAAAGTGAAAATGTAAAAATTAAAAATGATCGAACAACATTTTTGACAGATTTTAGTAAAAATGATCGAACAACATTTTTGACAGATTTTAGTAAAAATGGTTACCCGGACGATCTTGTGATCGCTGATTATGAATCTAGAGTCCAAATTTTGAAATTCAAAATGGCGGACCCAATATGGTAGCCAAAATTTTAGCGTTAAGGCGGATTTGGCTAAAAATCTTTACATGGAGGTTTTCGGGATTGCTGATTACGAATCTGAACTCAACATGTTAAAATTAAAAATGACGGACTTAAAATAGCGACAAAAATAAAAATTCTCGACGGATTTGCGGTCGCCGAGTATGGACCCGAGTTCTAAATTTATGATTTCGTTATTAGATTTGTAAAGAGATAAGTTTATCATTCCATTAAAATGCCTTCAATTACGCTAAATTAATGCTATTGGTATCAAGTACACTAAAGCGGTGCATTAATTTTGACCTATAGTCTAGATTATAATTTTTTTTTATATATTGGATTATTCAGTATTTTAAAGAGGCTTTCCCTAGTTATTCCTTCCCTAATTTTCTCTCACTTCTCCTACTTAATACCGTTACTATCCTAACTTCTCCTACTCTTACTCCATTAATTAAGCCTCTCTTCGCCTACCACTGCTAACTTTCCCTATCTTAATCATTTCCTAACTTTCCAGACCTCATTTCCCTTTACTGTCTCTCTAATTTATTCTCCTATACCCCCTTCCACATTATCCTACATGATCCCCTCACTTCCCCTTCTTGGAAATGAAATGAAATGGAAATAAAACGAGATCAGAATAATAATAATAATCATTTCCTAACTTCCGTGACCTCATTTCCCCTCAATGTCTCTTTAATTTATTCTCCTACACCCTCTTCCATATTATCCTACATCATCCCCTCACTTCCCCTTCTTGGAAATGAAACGAAATGGAAATGAAACGAGACAAAAATAATAATAATCATTTCCTAACTTCCGAGACCTCATTTCCCCTCACTGTCTCTCTAATGTATTCTCTTACACCCCCTTCCATATTATCCTGCATCATCCCCTCACTTCCCCTTCTTGGAAATGAAATGAATTGGAAATGAAACGAGATCAGAAGAAAATATTGCAAATCCTATAGTAGTAATGATCAAAATGATAGTAAACGGAGAATGTAGCGTTGTTAGTCGCAAATTAATAATCACCGCGAACGGTGAATAAACGACACTAAACAAGCACGAAGAACAAGAAGTTTCAAATTGGACAAACGAGCTAGGTTCGATTGGTCACTGAGATAGCGACAAGGTGAATAGTGCGATAAATAGGCTTCATTAGAAATAATCAGCATCTGTGCGGTACAATGTTATCTAAACGATCCCTTCGATTCACGTCCCAATTAAAACAACATCGCTGGTTGCAACCGTAACCTTCAAGGCCACGAATAACATGCACTTCCTTTGGTTTCAATTTGATTAATTGTAAAAAATCATCTGAAATCACCCCAGAATAATTTCATTTTTTTATTTTTGTAAAAAAGTACCAATCAGAGTATCAGATTCGACTTTAGATAAGGAATCAGCACTCGTTTCCTTCTAATGTCTGTATTTTTTTTTCGAAGTTTAATTATTTGAACAATTATGTGTGTCGTAGGTAGTTAGGAAAATTAGCGTTTTGGCTGGAAACAAAAATTTAAAAACACATTTAGGGTTTCTAATAAAAATAGATTATAGTAAGTATAATTAATAAGGTTAGATAAGGAGTGGTTTGCTATCCCTGACGATGAATAACAATTTTTCAATAAGCAATTTTGATTAAATCTTTTCAAATTATTTGATGAAAAACAATCTTTGCTGCCTGAAAGTTGGATCAGAAACGAAAGTGTTTCTGGAAGGAATAAATCATTCATATTTTTTTATTAGTTAATAGAAAGCGCGAATTTAATGCAAAAAGTTCAAATCTTTTTTTCAGAGCCTAAAAGTATTTTAAATTAGAAAATAAATCAGAGATTTAGAAAAAAGGTGATACCTAAATGAATTTTTTTTCTAGAATCCCAAGCTTAGGAAGCTCCCTAGGCTTTTAGCCGAAACCTGAATTTTCCTAATTACCTGCGACATACATATTCTAATTAAATTGATTAAAAATCTATAAAATAAAAAATGCAGGCATTACAAATATTATGATTAAGCGTTTACAGCCTAGCACTTTTTAATAATAACCTTCAAAATAAACTCAATTTGAGATTAAAACTTTTATTTATATTTCTCATTTATTTAATACGTTCAATTTAAAAAAAAATTTCATGTATTTAGAAAAGTAATTTTTATTAAATAATGATTGATGACAGCAATCAAATTAAACTTAAAACTTTCAAATTATCTAAAAAGTTGTTAAAAATTACCAATTTGGAAAAATTTCAGATTGTGACAGCGTTTTACAACGAAAACGGATATCTTTCAATAAAAAATTATTAGATTTTAAGGATCACATTTTTTTCGTTTCAATTTATTCAATTAGTTTAGTGATTTTTTAAACCGGAAAATTGCATTTCCAATCGTTTATTTTGAACGAAAGTTATGGGATTTGCCAGTAACTTTATATTTTAGACTTAAATCCAATGATTTTTTTTTTAAATTTAATTTTGGAATATTTTAGAATTTTTCGTCAGAAATTGACTTTTTGAACAATTAGATTTTTTAAAGCATTCCTAACTTTCTAACAGTTTTAGTTTGAATTGGTATTTACTTCAATTTTTCTAAACAAATATCATTATACATAAATCCAATTGTTTTTCTTTTCTAAATAAAATTTGAAAATATGAATATTTTCTGATTTATTCAGTTTTTTACGTCATAAATTGGCATTTTATTAGGAAACTATTTGATTTCAAAGAAAATTAATCATTTTTGAACATTTTTAGGTTAGATTGACATTTATATAAAAAATGGTTATTTTTAAACAAAAAATAATGACACACAAATCCAGTTTTTTAAATGAATTGAATATATGAGTTATAATAATTTAAGATTGTTTAAAAGCCTTAACAATTCTGCACTATTGGATTAATTTCACAATTATTTTCAGAAACTGGTATTTTTAATCCAAAAACGTATATTTTAAAAAAGATTCAAACTTTTTAACAATTTTTTATTTTCGTATTTTTTGTCGAAAATAAGTATTTATAATTAAAGAAAATCATTAAATTTTTCAGATTATTATCAAGAAGTCACTAAATTTACCATTTTTTTGTTTTGTTTTATGACCTTTTTTATCACATATTAGTGTGTTTCAATAAAAACAAACGATATTTGAAAGCAGATTTACAATTTTAAACAATGTGTCTTATAGTTATGTAAAGTATTTATGATTTAACACTAATGTTGTTAAAAAATCAGTACATTTTACATTAATTATAATATTTGAACAGTAATAGTAGTCGATAGATTCTTTAACCGAAAATCGGGAACTTTGAACAAAAATAGAGTGTCGCTAAAAATAAAACTTGAAATTTTCAAAAACTTTTTGTTATTTAAAATTTTTTTAATAATTGGTTTCTAACCAAAATATTAAGCTTAAATTTTCTTAATATTGTCGCCATACAATATATAATAACTCTAAAGCTATAATATCAATTATCAATAATTCTCGAACACATTTCCTTTTTTTTGCTGTTGAGTTATTTTAGATAATAGATACTGTGGAATAAAATTTTTTTATTATTGTTAGTTTTATATTGTATTTTAGAAACTGCATGTTGAAAAAATCAATAATCGTTCATCTATATGTTTTCTAGTAAGATTTAAACAAAAATAATAATAATTGGAAATTTCCTAATTAAAAATTTTAATTAAACAATCTTTCATGCATAAACAATTCATTAAATGAAATCAAGGTGTTTTATTGCCCCAAAATATAAAATTGCACAAATTAGAATGGAAACAATTAAAATTCAAAATTTTTAAATTTAATTTAAAAACATATTTCTCATTCAAAAGAAATAGTCCATATTATTTCTCATAGTTCCTAGCTTAAATTATTTAAATGGACTTGAAAAATTTATTGCGAAACAAACCTAAATTTAAACAACTTGAAATTAAAAACAGAAGCAACTGATTTACCTCTATACATAAGCGTTTAAAATTATTTACATTCAAATCTTATAAAACTAAAAAATCGTCTGCTAAAAAATTCTTTAGAAAGTTTTGAAACTGAATAACTACCAGCCTTCATTATTAAAAAATTATTTCAAATAGAAAAGTTGTGAATTGAAAAGATTAAAATTGAAAATTTACAAATTGAATTTTTACATTTTTACATTTTCAGAAGAAACTATTCAAAATTTGTAATTTCCAATTCTATTTTGAATTTTTTCGTCACGAGTAGAGACTGTCAATATTTAAATATGAAATTTTTAGCCACCCTTTTCCAAATATCCTGGGCTTATTATAAAACATAGCCAGTGAAATATTATTTAATGAAAAAATTAGATATCATTCTCCTGAAAATGGAAAAATTAGAATTTAAGAAGCTTTAAAATTGAGCAATTAAAAAAAGTTTAATCATTTTACCTCCGTAGCTTTTTAATTTAAAATATAAATAAAAATTCTTATTTCATAAAAATCAAATAATGTAAAATTCTTTACAAATTGTAGACTTTATTACCGAAAAATGCGTCTATTTTTTATCCAAATTTCAGGACACGTAGTCCTTCTTCCAGGTCCCGCTATTTTTATTCACAATGTTCGGCTATTGGTACACAAACTTCGTTCCCTAATTATTATTTGGATATCTAATTATAAAGCCGCTACATTTAAAAATATTTAATTTGTCACGTGATAGACTTGTCCCATGCCCTTCAAAGTAAAACTAGGTATAAGCTTTACAAATTGAAAAAAAGTGTTTTAAATTATTAAATATTAAAAAGTTATTTAATAGAGAAGGGACAGGGATTAAACACAAAAACAGAAACTGAAAATTTATAAATTGTATTTTTATATTTGTACGTTTTCAGAATTAGCTGGTCAAAAATTTACAATTATATTTTTTACTTTTCCTTTATGAGTAAAGACTGACAATATTTAAATATAAAGTTTTAGCCGCTCTTTTCCAGTTCCCCTGTACTCATCGTAACACACGGCCACGTAAATATTATTTAATGAAACAATTAAATATATAGCTGCTAAAAATAGAAAAATTAGCATTTAAGAAACTTTAAAATTAATCAATTTAAAAATTTTGATAATTTCAATCTCAAGCTTTTGAAGTTAAATAATTTTGAATACAAATAAAAATTCTCATTTCTTAAAAATAAAATAATACGAAATGTATGCTTAATTATTAATTGGGTATCTAATTATAAAGCAGCCACATTTAAAAATATTTAATTGGTCATGTGATAGACTTGTAACACGCCCATCGGAGTAGAACTCAGAATAAACTTTAAAAATTAAAACAAAACACAAATTTTAATTAAATAAGTGCGATTTAATCTCTTTTCATCACTTTGTGATAAATTGTAATGCATTGCATTTCTTAATGAATGACACGAACGATACAATCTTTCAGAGTAAACCTGTTTTGTGAATTTTTCAGAACATGTTCGTGTCAGAATAAGTACGCATCACGTTTGAAAGAGTTTCAGAATCAGAGTCTGTAAATCCACACACTATTTATTATCTTTTTCACGTGTTCGGTCCTAAGTATAGGTAACAAGTATACGCTTGAGATATAAATACTTCCGGCTATCAGAAAAATAGGGATTAACTATCTAAAATTATGTATGAATCGTCAATTGCTGCTGATAGATAACTACTTTCATAATGTCCTTTTTTACATTTCAATATGCAAATTTGTCTATCTTCTGATGTTTATTCACTTTGAATGGCTAACAGCTGCTTCGTCGCAAACTCTTTTATTGCCTCTACTTCTTGAAATCGTTTCCCTTTCCGAGGATACTTCGATTTCAGAAAAAGCTATAGATCTTAGGTCATGTCAGAACTGTATACATTCTATCGAAGTTTTGGGAGATCGTGTTTCACCAAAAGTTTCTCAATATGCAGCTATAAATAGTCGGGAATCATAAAACGAATTTTGAAGCGGCGAATTAAATTACAGAAACAGCTAAAGATCCTAGGGAGCTTGGTCAGGACTGTATGGACGCTGCTGATCTGGTGTGACTGTGTTTCACCAGAAATTGCTGAATAGGTTGCGAGAAATAATCAGCAGCTATAAAATGAATTTCGCAGTCACGAATTGAATTTAAGAAACAGCTAATGAGCATAGGGAGCCAGCTTAGGACTGTATATGAATGCTGTCGGAATTATTTAAGATCTTTGCTCAACAGAAATTGCTGAATAAGCTGCAATAAATAGTCAGCAGGAATGAAGCAAACTTTGCAGTCACGACTTCTACTGGAGAAACAGCTGCAGATCACACGGAGTCATGTCAGGACTGAATGGGGACTGCCAAAGTTGCCTAGGGCCCTGTTTCGCCAGCAATTGCTGAATGAACTGCGGTACATAGTTATAGCAGCTATAAACAAATTTTTCAGCATCGCGGCTTATCCCTAAATCAGCTTTCTTAAATTTCGAAACAATAGTTCTTCAAATGCTGATTTCTTCTTCTATATCTCACATTGAGAAATGACGATTGCCGTTAATTAACACTCCCACTCTTCCCAAGTTTTAAGGTGTTTGGGACTACAACTGAGAAAAATGATTTTTGCACCAAATAGTAAAATTTTCAATAGACAAAATTATTTTTTGACCAAACTGTTGTAACAGAAATCAAATAGCTGAACTCTTATACAAAACAACGACTTTTATTTTCATAAAGACATATTTTGAACAAAACAGTTACATTTTAGAAAATTAAATTTTTTAACAAATTAGTTAAACTGTCGCGACGTTGAAGTTTGCCACAGATATGGATTTCAAAGTTGTGTAATTAATATAAAAAAACTAAGAGTCACATCGAAAAAGTAAAAACATGTCTGGATTCGTCTCGGAAATATCTCGATGTGCATTTTTTGTTTTTTTGTTTAAACAATTTTTTAAACAATTACGCTATTTGTTATTTTTCTGCAATTGTTATAAACAAAGTATGCATCGGATCGAAAAACCAAGTGCACCAATGCATTCCTCTCGAAAAACTCTAGATCTGCATTTTTTTGTTTTTTCGTAAATCCATTTTTTAAACAATTAGAGCATTTGTTGGTCAGCGCTGTGTTGCTCCGTGCCCGTAGATATGGATTTCAAAGTTGTGTAATTAATATAAAAAAACTAAGAGTCACATCGAAAAAGTAAAAACATATCTCGATTCGACTCGGAAATATCTCGATTGGTGCACTTGGTTTTTCGATCCGATGCATACTTTGTTTATAACAATTGCAGAAAAATAGTAAATAGCGTAATTGTTTAAAAAATAATTTAAACAAAAAAATAAAAAATGGACATCGAGATATTTCCGTGAGGAATCCAGAGGTGTTTTTACTTTCTCGATGCGACACTTAGTTTTTCTTATATTAATTACACTGTCTCAGCCAAAAAGACCAATTATAATAAAAAAGTTGAGTTCTTAAGCTAGAAAAATGAATTTCTATCAAAAAGTTATATTTCAACTAAATACCTGAATTTTTTCATAATAATGTAATTTTTTAAACAAAAAAAGAATTTTTTAACAAAACGGTTAAATTTTTCAAAAAAAAAAAATTGAATTGTGGACCAAATATTTTTATTTTAAACAAAAACGACCAATATTCAATTCGGTGGAATTTAAGAAATTTTAATAAAATTCATGAAAATTTGAAAGACTTTAAAAACAAATATTAATCCCAATATTTTCCGATAATTTATTAAAATTGAGATAAACACAATATAGGAGGAATCAAAAAAGAAATTAAGTGAATTAAAGAAAAATAAAACAAGAGATTTCAGAAAATTCGAGTGAATTTAGAGATATTTATGAGAAGTAAGAAGAATACGATAAAATTCATAAAAAATTTATGTCAATAAAAAAATTTAAATAAATTAAAAATAATTTTCAGAAATTTCAAAAGTTTATTAAAATCATGAATATCTTAGAATTCAAAAAAGTTTTAAAAGTTTTAAAAGAATTCATCAAAAGTTAAATACATCAAGATAATTTGAAAAAAGCCAAAGATTTTTAAAGAATTCAGGGTGAATCAAAAATAAATTAAAATCAGTTTGAAAGATATTTAAAATCTAAAATATTTGACTTATTTCAGTAAAATTAAAATGAATCTAGAAGAATTCAAGGAAATTCAAGAACCTTTGATTAAATTCATTAGAATTTGAAACAATATAGAACAAAATTGTTAAAATTAAACAATTTTCGTCGCATTGAGGCAAATGGTAATTATCAGAATACAGGAAGAATTCAAAATAATTCAAATGTGTTAAAAAAAAGGAATTAAATCAAATTCGTGTAAATCTAGAGAAATTGATGGGAAATCAGAAAATTTTTACGAGGTTACGAAAATTAAAGGGGATTTAAAAAATGTAGGTAAATTGAAAACAATGCAAAAATATTGTACACAATTTATTAAATTCATAAAGTTTAAAATGAACTAAGATAAACTCAAAAGAATTCAAAAAAATTTCATCAAATATCTTAGAATACAGGGTTAGTTCATACAACTTAAGAGTGCATGGAAAAAAAAATTTCCTCAAATGTATTTATTTGAGCAGAATTGAGTGAATTGAGAAGAATCGAAGTTAATTCAAAATTAATAATTGAGAGTTGAAATAATCCAGAGATGTCCAAACTATTAACAATAAGTGTTCAACAAAATAAAAGAATTTCAAATAAATTAAAGAAGTTTTTAAAAATTTATTATGAATTTTAAATTAATTCAAGATAGTTTCAAGAAATTGTAAAAATTCTAAATATTTTACTGGTTTCAGTAAAATTGAACTGAATTTAGAAGAGTTCAGGGAAAAACAAAATACACGAAAAGTAATTTTTGTGAAAAATAGTTGAATTTCCAATAAAGCAGTTGAGTTTTAAGCCAGAAAGCAGGAATTTTCATTAGAATTGTTGAATTTTCAAACAAACAGTTACATTTTTACCAAAAAAGATGAAATTATACTAAAATAGGTGAATTTTCTAATTAAAAAGAAATTTTCTCAAAAAGTAGTTGAATTGTATCCAAAAAGTATTCCAGTTAATTTTTTAGCGCCAAAATGTGGATTTAAAAAAAATAATGAATTTTCTATGGAAATAATTGAATTTCCAACCCAAAAGGACAAATTTTCGACAAAATAGTTTTATTTTCAACCAAAAATCAACCAAACAGTTGCTTTTTTCTCCAAGAAATATGCTATTTCTACTAAAATAGATGATTTTTAAATTTAAATAGACAAATAAAAAACACGTTTACATTGCTGTATAACTAGAAAGATATCTTCAGAAGGAAGCAATTTCAAAGAAAGAAAATATAAATAAAGGCAATTTTAAACTTGTGACATTATAAACCCAGAATCTTTTATAAAGAGAATAAAAAAAACTTCGAATAAAAATTAAAGAAATAAAAAATTTATTCTTCTTGACAGTTACCTATTCCCTGTCTAATAAATTACCTAATTAAAAAAACAATGTTTTTGGCTAGGTTCGTTTTTTAATTATCAGGTTTCTTTGGCGGGTAAAGGTTAATTCATATTCACTTTTGTTATGGGTCTTTCAGACCCAGTGTGCGGTTCCAGGGTTTAGAATGAAAGCCTGGCTGATTCGTTCGGAGAAAAATCGAGTGAAAAAGGAATAAAGTTTTACGATGAACTCGAAGGTCGATAATAATAATTCCAGTTCGCACGCGAGTAACTCGCCAGCACGCGAGCAACGCCTATAATGCAGTTACACCCTGGCGAACGGCGCGGCGCCTAGTTACTTTAATGTACCTACGCTAGTTACCAGTTACCAACACACACATACACTTTCACACACGCATGCACGCACGCGCACACAAGCAAATATAGATACTTTTAGAGATTCCAATTTATATTGCCCTAAGAAATGCAACATGCAGTAAGTAAGGACTAAGTACACTTATTTACACGTCCCCAACTGGAATTTTCACTGAATATGCGCGAATTGCAGATATCATTTTTAATTCCCTTTATTAAAACTATTAGTCTTCTGGAAAATTTATGTTGGCCGCAACTCGAGGAATCTTAGAAATAGTAGAAATACTTAGTGATATTTTGTAATGAAGAATGTTATAAAAAGATCATGTAAGTTCCTGTAAGGTGGGTCTTGATCAATCTTCTTGTTTGATTTTTATATTTATTTTGATTTTTCACTATTAATTCCAAATTTAATTAATTTAATAACCATTTCAGATGTTTATCAATAGTTTTCAAATCACTCGAATTCCTTAAGCTCAGTTTGTTTATTTTTTTATCTGTTTTTAATTTAGTTGAATTCTGTTGAATTCATCTGGAGGTCTGTCCCCTTAAATGTTACCCAATTTGGTCAAAATTGAAAAAAAATTATTCTCCTATATAATATTTTAAATTTTCATAAATTAAATTAAAGTCTCTTGAATTTCCCTGAATTCTTCTAAATTCAGTTGAATTTTAATGAAATCAGGAAAATATATTGGATTGTCACGTTTTTTTAACTGTCTTAAATTCATTTAAAATTCACTATAACTTCTTCCAAATTTTGTTAGATTCTTCAAAAATCTTTTGCTTTTTTTAACTTTAATTTTTTAATTATTCTAACTCTCGATTCATACTTTTAAATTAACTTCAATTCTTCTCAATTCACTGAATTCTGCTCAAAGAAATACATTAAATTTGTGTTCAACCACACTATAAAGTCGTATGAGCTAATCTTTAATTTTTACACATTTCATAACATTCTTTTGAATTCCATGGAGTTTTTCTTAGATAATTTAAAATTTTATGAATTCAATGCATTGTTTAGAATATTTTTGAATTTTAATCAATTTACTTTCGTTTTTTTTCAAATCATCCTAAATTTATAAATTCCTTCGAATTCTTCTACCTTTCAATAAATTTATCTAGATTTACTCGAATTGAATATAATTCCTTCTTTTTTTTCTTTCAATATGCTTGAATTATTTTGAATTCTTTCTGTATTCTTATAATTCCATTTCAACTCAATTCGATGATATTTTTTTGATTAAAAAATTGTTAATGAATTTTATTAAAACTTCTTGAATTGCCTTGAATTCTTTTAAATTTACTTCAATTATACTTAAATGGGTGGAATATTTTCAACTTTTTGTATAGTTTTCAAACTGATTTGAATTCACTTGAAATATACCTTGAATTCTTTAAACAAAATTGAATTTTTTGAAATCTTCTTGATATCTTTAAGTCTTGATGAGTACTTTTAAATTATTTTTAATTTTTTTAATTAACGCAATTCTACTCAATCAAATGATTTTTTTTTTAATTTGTAGTTTTTTTTATAATTCCCTCTGAAGTCGTTTGAACTCATCCTTAATTCTAAGGCACATTGTCAATTTATTTTGGCCTTCCTTAAATTTAACTAGGTTCATGAATTCAAAAAATGTTTGAAATATTTGGAACAATTTTTAATTTATTAAAATTTTTTTAATTGCCTTAAATTTATAAAAATGGTGTCGGACCTTTCGAATCCCTCTGAATTGACTTTAATTTTCCTTACTTTCTTGTTTGCTTTTTATTTATTTATTTTTTAATTTACTTAAATTCTTTTAGATTTTCCGGTATTCTAATGATACCAATTTAACTCAATTCGAAAATAATTTTTTGATTAAAAATTTCCTGATGAATTTTGTCGAAACTTCTTGAATTCCCTTACATTCTTTTAAATTCTCTCCAATTTTTCCTAAATAATTGGAATATTTATGATTTTTTGTATTTTTTAAACTAATTTGAATTCGTTCGAAACTCACCTTGAATTCCTTTTAAAAAAATTAATTTTTTTAAATTCCTCTTGATGTTTGTAACTCTTGATGGATACTTTGAAATTATTTTTATTTGTTTTTTAATTTACGCAATTCTACTTAATTAAATGACTTTTTATTTATTTTTGTAATTTTTTTATAATTCCCTCTAAGGCCGTTTAAACTCACCCTGAATTCTAAGGCATTTCCTCAATTTCTTTTGGACATTCTTGAATTCAATTTCTTTTGGACTTTCTTGAATTTTACTCGGTTAATAAATTGAAAAAATGTTAGAAATATTTTTGAAAAATTTTCAATTTATTTGAATTTTTTGAATTGCCTTGAATTCACAAAAATTTTATCGAACCTTCCGAATTTCTCCAAATTCACTCGAATTTTATTTACTTTCTTTTTTTTTTCTTGTTTTTATTTTTTTTTCAATTCACTTAAATTCTTTTGGATTTTTCCGGCATCCTGTTAATCCAAATTTTACGCAATTCGATGGACATTATTTATTAAATTTTTTTTATTCTTTGAATTCTTCTGAATTTCATCAAACTTTTTTGAATTCTCCTTAATTTTTCTAAATTTAATTTAATTTTACTCAAATAAGTATGATGTTAATTTTTTATATTTTTTAAACTGATTTAAATTCATTTGAAATTCATCCTGAGTTCTTTAAAATCATTGACTTTTTCCCACTTACAATAATAAGTTTTTTGAGGGTTTCATTAGAATAATTAAATTTTAAAGGTTCATTAATAAAATTCTTTCCTTTTCGAATAGTTCAGGAAAAAATCGTCTAACTTTAATCGCTTTAAATTGAAAATAATTTCAATTAAAAGTTTAAACTTTTTTTAAAATTTATTTGAAACATTTCTAATTAGAAATAACACAATTTAAATTTATTTTAATTCTAAATAAATCAATTTTCAACAATTTAATCTGAAATTACTTAAATTTAAATTTATTTATATTGAAATATTTTATTACAATTTTATGGATGATTCTATTTCTAAGTTGTTCGTTTCCGAAAGCTTCGGATTTTAAACATTTTAAATAGGAATAATTTCAATTTGAATTAATTTTTTGTTGAACAATTTTATTTATAATTAAGATTTCAAATTATAATTATTTTTTAGTACATTCGAAATAATAACCTTTTTTAACAATTTAGCTAATCTACAATTTATTGATTAGGAAAATTTTCAATTCAACTTCGTTCAATATATTGTTTTATTTCAAAAGCTTGGGATTAAAATATATCAACTATTTTTCATCGTTTTAAACATTTTTTAAACTACTATTATTCACAAATTTGTTAAGTAATATATTTTAAAATTGCTCTGTTTTTAAATTTCGGAAAGCAAAATGCAAGATCGTCTTTAAAAAATCTTTTTTTCCAGGAATTTTGGTAAAGACTTTAATCAAATTTCGTTTTTCTGTAGAGATTTTCACTTTTTCATATTTTATGAAATGTTTAGAAACATGACTCTCACTTTAAAAGAAACCATAATTTCATTCAGTAGCATCTTAACATTCTCAATTAATTTTGAAAAGACAGTACAATTTTATAAATATTTTAACCAAAGTGTTATAGGTTTCTCGATTATTTTACTAGTAAGTGAATCTGTTCTCCGAATTACTGATCGTAAAGGATAGTCTGTTTCATATGCTTTTACCAGGCAATAGGCTTAAAAGAGAGATTTATGTCACTATCACATTTTTAATATTTTTACCAAAATATTTTTGAAACCTTATCCTCTCTAGAATTTAAAAACTACACTTTTAAAGCCTCATTCTCATAGGGTATGGGTACTACTTAAAAATTTTCTTGATTATACAAACTGCAGCATTTTTGAATGATTAACATTTATTGCTAAATATTTTTTTTTAAAGGAACACTCTTTAAATAATTTTTCTAATAAAGTTTGTAGACCATTCTCATTCATGAAATTATAAGATAAACCCATATATTTGGATCTAAATTATTCTACCATATCATCTGGTCTTTTCGTGATATTAGCTATCGTATATAAAATAATTCACTGAAATTGAGTCTACCTTTTTTCTCCCAATTTCTAGCTAAACCCATTTTCCAATCGCAAAACGTTAATAACGTTTTCAAAATTCAATTGTGACATATATACCATACAATTATGCAATAAAGCGATGCTTACGGGCATCCATGACACTAAACCGTCTCGACAATTTCCAATATAAATCTCAGTGAAGACCGTCGTATCGGACACCGGGGACGAGTGAAAAAAAGAAAAAAGTTTAAAGGATATAACCGAAGGAGCGATTATCCTCTTAGGTCGACAATGTATGATGATGCTGGAAAAACAGGGCAGCTCATAGCGGCGTTCACTTATGGACTTATGGCTCTCACTAGATATATATACATACCTTCTTCTCTTTCTGACGAATATTTTTCTTCTCTCCTTTCCTCTCTCTTCATGCCTCAACCGCCTTTTCTTCGTCTAGCGGGCCTAGAACAGTAATGTATGGGCTATGAAAAGGCTACAGGCGCAGTATTGAATACACCATAAACCAAAGGGGATTGCCTGTAAAGCCTAATACCTAACATATATGGTGTTCGAGACTCAAGACCCATGAGCTCGAGTAAAGAGTTGCTTCTGCCGTCAAGTATGGCTTAGATTAGCGCCTTTGGCCAGATATTATTTTTCTCTTCTTTTTGCATTGCATTGCTCCTTATTTGATGCAGTATATGGTTATCTGATTTACGTGAAGGTGATCCCTTAAATGATAGGATCTGTAGTTACTCTTACTTCTATTATAATAATACTCTAGAAGGGCGTGAAACTGAAATTAAAGCTGGACATTTTTTTAAAGAAGCTTTTAACTCAGATAACGGATGGGGTACAATTATTATAACAGTTTATGAACTAAGTATAGGGATTGTAACTTTTCGTTATCGAGGTGAGCTAATTCAAGATGTTGAGAGTTGTTATTGAGTGTTAAGGGTTTTTCATTAAATAATGCTAGTGCTTGTTATTCTCGAATTCTAGGAAATGTTTTGAACATTGCTAAAATTAATAAAGCAATCATTTGAGTTGCTATTTTAGACAGCTTGGAGTTTTTATTAACGATTTCAAAAGGTTGTTTTCCCAATTTATAAGATTTTTTTCAAATTGTATACATTTTTATTAATCTTCATTAGCAGTTGCTATAGACAAATTCTGTGGTCATGATTATCGATTTTGTGAAAGTAGGTTCGACTGATCTCAAAGGTAGTTAAAAATTTTTATTAGGTTACAAAACTCTTAATAGTCTGTTGCAGTTCATTAACTCTGGAATTTTTAATTACCTTTTTAAATTTTTTGTATTAATTATTACTTGGGGGTTTTATTGACTGTTTCAAGAAATTGTTTTGATCGTTTTTAAGATTACTCAGCATTTTATTGTCCATCGGTATTAATTTACTCTAGGATTTGTTATTATCTGTGACTAGGGGTTATTATGCACATTTTTAGGGTAGCGATGGTTCTAATTTTACGTAACTATAAGGAATTTTCAGTTTTTGTTTTGAAAGTACATAAGGTTTCTAAGGTTGCTTTTTCCGTTTGTTTAGGCTTAGGTTAATTCTAGAGTTGTTTATTAACTTTTCAGTTTTTTTTAGTTATTTCTTAGGTTTGTTGTTACCTGCTTCATGAGATTGTTTCTAAAGTTTTTAAGATTGCTGAACACGTTATTTTTCATTGCTGCAAAGTATTTATAAAGTTTCTTATTACATATTACTAAGGTTTGTTTTGAGCTTTCTTAAGGTTACGTTTTTATTAACCATAGCTCCGAGTGGTCACTATTAGACTGTTTGGAACACGTTTTTAAGATTAATAAAGTTTTTATTTTTCTTGCTAATAAATGCTTCGATAACAGTTGTTATTATACATTTATTTTATTTGTCTTAACAGTTGTAATTGCTGGTTGATGTAATCCTTCGCCAGGATTTTTTATTATTCATTTAAAGAGATTGTTTTGAAGATTTGTAAATATTATAGGTTTTGTGTTTTCGTTGATATTTGTTTTTATTAGATGCAGCTAGAATTTAACATTGACTGATGCTGCAGTTGTCAACCGTTTCTGAAGTTGTTTTGAGTTTTCTAAGGATTGCTAAAATTGTTATTGCAAATTGCTATAGGGTTGGAGATTTTTATTATCAAAGTCTAGGGATTTTTCTGTCCTATATCAGTTTCAAGAGGTTATTTTGATTCCTTCTCTCTTTTAAACGTGCTGTTTTGACCTAACTCAGTATATTAAAGTTTTTTTCCATTAGATGTAGGTATTTATTAATCTTTGCTAGAAGCTTTCATTGCCGGATTCTTGGGTTGTCATTATCAGTCACTGGGGTTTGTTATTACCAATTTCAGGGCCTATTCTGAACGCTGTTAATATTGCTGAAGTTTGAATTGTCTATTGCTATTGACCTTCGATAAGAATTGTTATTTGCTATCTGCAAATGATTGATGCTGGGCTTAATAGTTACCTTTGATGAAAGTTTTAAATGATCTTTTCTCGGGATTTTGTCCTCACCCATTTCAAGATATTGCGATAAACTTTTTCAAAAATGCTGAAGTTTTTATCGTTTCTTGCTATTAAGCATCTACAGATATTGTTATAATCTTTAAATAAGGTTCTTTTTCAATGATTCTAGGATATTCATGGTTGTATTTATTTGTTGGTATTAACTTTCTATAGATGTTGTTACCATTATTAAACGATGTTTCAAGGTTTTCACCAGATAATTGAGTTAGGTAAGAAGGTGTTTACCTTTGTTAATCTAATATTTTTTGTGGTTGTTATTATCCATTTTGAGGTGCTTTGTTTTAACTACTTCAGAATTTTAATGTTGATGTTTGCATGCAATATAGGTTCCTATTAATCTTTGCTGGAAGCTTTAATTGCCGGATTTTGGGTTTGTCATTATCCGTCTTTAAGGTTTGTTATTATCAATTGCAGGGGCTATTCTGAACGCTATTAATATTGCTGAAGTTTATATTGTCCGTTGCTATTTACTTTAGATAGAAGTTTCTATTATTTATGTGCAACTGGTCGATGCTGGGGTTATTAATTACCTTTGCTAAAAGTTTTTAATCACCTTTTCTCAGGATTGTCCTCACCCGTTTGTAGAGTTTGTAATGAAAGTTTTCAAGATTGCTAAAGTTTGTTTGTCTGTTACTATTAAGCATCTCCAGAAATTGTTATTATCAAATAATAAAATCCGTTTTAAACTTTCCTCGAATATCCATGATTGTAATTGTTCTTTGCTCTTAACTGTCTTCAGGGGTTGTTAATATCTTAAGAATAGGTTTTAAGATGTTGACCAGGTAATTGAATTAGATAAAAGAGTGTCTAATTTTCTTGATCTACTATCTTTTTTTTCTGTCACTTTCTGATGCGCTAGGTGCTGTTAAGACACATCGTGGGATTTGATATTGATAGTTAGTAAGCGCTTTTTGTTGATCATCACTTGGAGTTGTTATTTTCATTTCTAGGGATTGTTATTGCTCATTCTCTTTAGTTTTAATTTCCTTTCATATTTGATTTAAAGTATTACATCACAGTAAACCCCAGGAATAAATTTTATTTTCAAAAAGTTAAAAACTTTGCTTCACGTTTATCTAACGAAAGATAAAATTTATCTGAAAAAAGATAAAATTTATCTAAAAAAAAAGATAAAGTTTATCTGGCTTAAATGTTTTTTTGACATAGGTTATATGTCAGACGGCTGCGTCAATTTTCACAGGAGAAATGTCCTTCACAAATTTCAAAATCCTTGCGGTATTCAATTTTAAATATTCTTACTTTATTTGACTAATTTTAAACCCAAAAATCACTCACCTACACTTACTGAATACACAGTCTGCACTTTGGTTAGTTTATACCAAATAGTGTTTGTTTACAATTTTTAAAGTCTACATCAGAGTCGATAGAAAATGGAAGATTTGTTCAACAAAATTAAGGGACCAAAGTTGGCTGAGGGCTCTTACTCAGACATCTTCAGTCCCTTAATTTAGTCTGACCTATAACCTATGTGAAAACAATATTTACATCAGATGAACTTTATCTTTTTTTTAGCTAAATTTTATGTTTTTTCAGATAAATTTTATTTTTTATTAGATAAATGTGATGCAACGTTTTTATCTTTTTGAAAGATAAAATTTATTCCTGGGGTTTACTGTGATGAAATTGATATACTAAGCACTTTCGTGTGACTTTTTCCCATAGTAAAAATTATGCATTGTGCAATTGTTAATACGAAAGTACGTATGTAAACTTTTGACATATTCTGATTCATATTGTACAGATTGTACAATTCCAATGCATGTTCTACACTCCCAGCAGATGTTGTACACTTTCGATGTACCCATTGCGCAGTTACAATGTAACTACAATACCAATAACCGCAGCATGTAGAATGCAACTTGTATCTTTTCCATAAACATATACATTATGTGTGTTTCTGTTCCATACACCTGCAAATCTGTATCACATTTATGCATCTTACACCAAAGAATATCACCTGAAGAAAAATTAAGTCACTATGAGTAGGAAAATATCTGCAATGCGTTTTGCAAGTGCAGACTTTGGAGAGTGGATACGAAGATTAAAACCTGTATCTGAATAAAGCAAAGAATTTAAAAAAGAAGAAAATGGACAGCATCATGAAGGTTAATATACCGTGCAGGGTGGAAAACGTATGACTTCCGCGAATTCGTCCATTGACACTCAGAAACTGGCTTTTACGTTCGAGAATGTACCATGATCGTAGCCACCCCGTGGTATGTACATTCATCCTAGGCCTCTTAACTACATACTAGATGCTCGCGACAACTTACGGCCAAAGAACACGCAAAGAAGTGATATATAACGAACCCGAAGTTTCCTATATCTATGGATTTCAAACTTCTGTAATTATTAATTAACAAACTATGCTTCTCATTGAAAAACCGAAAACATTTTTGGATTCGCCTCGAAAATATCTAAATGATGTTTTTTTTATTTTTTTAATAGAAAATTTTTCGAACAGTTGCATAATTTGTTATGTACTTCAACTCTTGAGAACATTGCTGTTGACTGCACACTGAATTTAAATATTTATTCAACATCAACGTTTAAATATTTCCAGAAGGCTTTCTCATATTCTTGATGAAAAAATGGAAGAGCCGCTTAGATGTTTTGACGCGATAATTATGATTATATAGTACAAATTAGTTCGCAATTAATATATGTATTTGCTTTTAAAAGTTGCATTTATTTCAACATGTCAATAATTATTTTTAAAAAATTCTAAGAATAAGGCCTGTGAAAATAATAATGTATGTATTATGTGCGGATTATGCTTTACACCGTAAGTTCCAGGATATTGGACCGGTGCCTGTCATTCTGATTGTCAACAGTTTGAAATAATCCACTTTGGTGATTCGAAAATTAATTTTTGTACAAATTGATTAATGTCTGACAAATGTTAGTTCTTATGCTTTTAATTAAAATTCTTATGTTCGTTATGAATGACATAATATTTATAAGACAAGAAATGTCTTAGAAAATTTAAAAATTCAGAATAAAAGGATTATTATAATTTTCAGATTTTGGGCTATAAAACTCTATTGCTCTGGATTTACAGAAAATTAAATAAACTTAAATTTTAAATAAAAAATATAATAGTTAAATTTTAAGTCCAACATAAAAAAATTTTACAAAAAAAAAGATTCTTTAGAAAATAGTTGAATTTTTAACCCCAGGTATAAATTTTTAAGTAACGTTATAAGTCATTCACCAACAAAATTATTTTTGACAAACCATTTAATTTTCCAATTATTAGTTCCATTTTCAAACAAAAAAACATGTAATATCTGAACAGAAAATATAATAGTAGATATTTCAACAAAAAATATTTTAATTTAAAATTGAGAACACTTGAATTCCACCTTGAAGACAAACTGTGAATCAAATAATTGAATTTTTTAAAAGAAAAAAAAAATTAACCAAGTAAGGAATACTTATTAAGAAAAAATAGTTAAAATAATTCAAGGTAGGCAAAAGCTATTTATTGGTCAAAAAATTATTAGTTAAAAATAATGAATGTTAAACAAAAAAATAATGTTTAACTTTATTTTGAAAAAAAAGTGAAACTTTGAATAAAGAATGTTAATCAAATATTTCAATTTTCGACATTAAAACATCAAATTCCAACCAAAAATGAGTTAGTTAAATTTTAACTTAAAAAAATTAATTTTCGTTCGCAAAAAAAGATTTTTAACAAAATGGGTAAATTTTTAATTAATTAGATAATTTGTTAAATAATCAGATAAATCATTTATCGACAAAATTAATTTTTAACAAAGAAATTTCATTTAAGAACTATTAGTTCAATTATCGAACAAAAAATTATGAATACATAAAAGAAATTTAATAATTGATATTTTAACCAAAAAAAATTAATTTAAATTTGAAAAAACCTGTATTCAACTAAGAAAATTAACTTTCAATAAAATATTTGAAGATTTAATTTAAAAAGGTAAATTTTTCACCAACAATAGAATATTTAACATTTGAGTTAAAAATATTGATGTTTAAAAAAATATATATTGTTGAAAAACAGTTTTTTAACCAATAAACTAACTAAAATGAAAATAACTAAAATGATGATATTTCAACCAAAGAAATGAATTTCCATACAAAAAGTTAAACTTTCAACGAAGAAAATTAATTGCTAAATAACAAAATTTAAACAAAATAAATGAATTTTTCACTGAAAAATACAGAAATTTTTTTTGCACTAAAAAAAGAAATTCTAACAAAGCAGTTCAGTTTTCAACGAGAACAAATGAATTTTTGAAAGATAAATAATGCTGAAAAATCAATAAATTTGCATCGATATAATATTTATATGGTTTGATTACATTTTCACTCAAGCTTATCTAGTAATTCAAAGCATTTATTATTTTTAAAAAATAAATAGATTTTTAACAAAACTTTTAAATTTGCAACCAAGAAAAAAAATTTAAAAATTGTGTGGATTGTTTTATTTTTGGATTTTTTAATTAATTTTGAACAAATAAGAATCGAATTTTCATGGTGCAGTTGAATTGTCTTAAATAAAAATTGTCATCAAAGAAGTTTATTTTGAACCCACTAGTCGATGTTTCATTTTTTATATAATTAAATTTTTAAGCAAATAATTTGAACTGAAAGAAAATTAATAAATTTAAAAAAAATCCATTCAGATATTCAAGAAAATAATTGAATTTTTATGAAAATAATTAAACTTTTAGGAAGATAGTTAAATTTTTGACCAAAATATACCTACAAGTAGAGTTTAAAAAGAAAAAAATATTGAAATGAAGTTGGAGGTGCCATGCTGATCCACAACTTGCTGACAACTCGCTGGCATATTCTGCCTGAAATTAGTTTTTTTTTAAATTTAATTATACAGCGCATTGTAAACATTTGCATTTTTAGCTGTTTCTTAAATAATTTTTTTTTATGCTTGATCAAATTTCGTGAAAATGATTTTTTTGTTATTTCTTCTTCTTTTTTCCCTTTTTCTCTTTTGGCAATTCTGCTTTTTTCAAAGAAATATGGACAGTTTTCATTAGAGGCTTTTTAGCCGATAAGTATTTTGAGCTTGGCAGAATGACAATTAAATGTTTGATGAAATTTTCTATGACTTCTTGAAAAGAACAGGACCAATCGACGTCTGGTATTCGTTCCAAAGTTTGTGGATCAATTTTTACATTTTCTGGACCGTATTCAGGAGTTGTTGTTCGAGAGCATTCGAATTCAGGTTCCTGAAGGGAATTCTTGAATATGAAAGATTTCTCCTGTAAAAAATGACGTGCTTCGACATATCTGAATAGAATCATAAATTTAATTATTAAATAGAATTCAAAATACATTTAAAACAAACTAAATTTATTGCAGAATTTATTCACCTGCCATAGTTAGCAAGAGCTATGTTTACGTAAATGCGCCCAGAAAAACTGTTGCCAGGATCCAAGAGATCAAAGGGTCCATCAATTGTGAAAATTTGTGGAAAATTTTCCCCAGAAACATTCGATAGCTATATTTATAGGAAGAAATGTTAGAAAATAGAATACAAAATTTTAAAAACCTTAATTTATGAAAAGAAGTAATAATATAAGCGAACCAAACTGCAAGCACAACCATAGAGTGGAATCT
Source organism: Belonocnema kinseyi (assembly GCF_010883055.1). Classification (NCBI taxonomy): domain Eukaryota; kingdom Metazoa; phylum Arthropoda; class Insecta; order Hymenoptera; family Cynipidae; genus Belonocnema; species Belonocnema kinseyi. Next base: position 52,519,881 of record NC_046660.1, read on the forward strand.
TCATTTCGCACATTGGAAAGGAATCACCATTTCTATAAACACTAATTTTTAAGGGATTTTTCTTCATACGTTTCACCAATTCTTCTGTTTTTAGCGAAAAATATCGAATTTGGCCTTGGTAGAAGAGAAAATCAAGAAACTTATCAGGCAAGATTTTTGGTGCGGAATTATTTTCTCTGATCTCTACTGGAGGAAAAAGATTAAAACTGATTTTAACAATAAAGATTGTTGCCCCTGCATCTTTTAAAATTTCAGGGGAGAGGCGAAGGTGTGACACAAATATGTCGAAAACAAAAATTTGGGACATATCAAGATTCCCGTTTGGTCAACTTAAAGAGGTTAGACTTTTACGCATTTTTAGGTTACAGTCATCTTTTTTTATTGCATTCAAAAAATAAAATGGTCTCTAATTTCACGGAGTAAAAATTAAGGGACAACCATAAAATTGCGAAAAATAAAATTCTCAGCACTGCAAAATTCTTACTTTGGAAAATAGTAAAATACTAAAATTCCCGAATTACAAAAATTTCTAAAGACTAAAATTCTCGTATTTGTAAAAGGCCGAGTGATAAAATTCCTGAATAATATAATTGCCGAATAATTTAATTACTGACAGTTTCCAATATTACCGTACTTTAAGATTCCCGGAAGACAATGTTCCAATTTAAAAAATCAAAAAAATTGTTTAATAATAATTATTTATTAAAAATGAACAGTCAAATATTTTCATGAAAAAATTACTTTTAATGTTTAAATCATCTTAGGTTATTTTTGAAATTTAAAATTAAAAATATTTTAAAAACTTTAAACAATACAAATAATGTCTGCATAGATAAATATTAGATTACAGTATTTTTAATAAGTAAATAATATTAATTAAAAATGTAAATGTTTGAATTCATGAATTTTATTGTAGAATTTTTCGCAGTGCGAATATGTTCTGTCGGAAATTTTATTATTCGTCAATTTTAGAATTCGGTCATATTATAAACTGTTTGGAAATTTTATTTTTTGGGAATTCGTACTATTCGGGAATTTTATTATGTAAAAGGTTCCATATTCGGTAATATTATAAACTGTTCTGGAATTTAATTTTTCAGGAATTCTGTGCAATTCGCGAATTTTATAATCAAGGAACTTTTTAATTATAGAATTTTATAATTCTTAATTTTCTAATTTAAAAATTTGTATAGTGTAGAGAATTTCATTTTTTTGGAAATTTTACTATTCAGCATTTTTAAAATTCCATGATATTACGAGCTTGTAATTTAATTATCCGCAATTCTATTATTTTTAAATTTTATAAATAAGGAAATTTTGAAATTGGGACATCTCATTATTCAAAAATTGTATTATTCGGGAATCTTATTATCAGAGAATTTTATAATTCAGAAATTTTATATAGTCGAGAATTTTATTTTCCGGGATTTTTCAGTAGTCCCCAAATAAATTTTTTTTTAGTTGTGCTGAATATATTTGTAATGACTGTATCCATTAACTAGGTTAGCATTTTTTATTTGGAGAAGAGAAATTCGAACTATTTTATGGTAAAAATTTAATTCTTCTTGATAGAAACGTCCAGTATTATATCTAAGGTTAATTGTTTATCTCGTTTGTTTAACAATTCAATTATTTTGTTGAATGTTCAACTACCGTGTGCAAAACTCATATTTTTTGGTCAAATATTTAATTACTCGGTTGAAAGCGGAAATACTTTTTTTTTAATTAATTATTTTTAATGTGGCGTGAATATGAAGTGAATATTTCCCTGTTTCAGTTTTAGTTGGAAATTTATCTTTTTTCGTTAAAATTTGATCTATAATTGTTAAAAATTCATCTATTTTCTTAAAACATTGTATTTTTTGGTTGAGAATTAATCTTCTTGGTTAAAACTTCATATATTTGTCTGAAAATTGAACCATTTTGTTAAATTTTCAAATTTTTTGCTTATAGTTTATAATTTAAGATTATAATTTTTCACTGTTATTAAAAATTCAACCATGTTCTTAAAAGTTTAATTTTTTCGTTTGTGATTAGTGCTTTTTCTAATTGAAAATGTAACTATTCCATTTTTTAAATTTCTATTTTAAATTAAAAATTGATCTTTTGTGGTTCAAAATTCATCTTTTCATGTAATATTGAAAATTCTTCTTTTTTGGTACAAAATTGCACTTTTTGATTGTCAATAAACTTTTTTGTTTGTTTTTAAAAATCTCCTACTTTTGTACATAATTTAGTTTTAGCTTCAAAATTCAACAAATTCAGTATTTAACGATGTAATTAAACATTCGAATTTTTTAGTTTAATTGCACAAGTAACAAAATTATATTCTAGAATGAAAATTAACTGTTTTTCTAGAAAATTCAACTATTGAGCCAAGAATTTAATTAGTTGTCTGAAAATTTAATTATTTAATAGAAAATGATCTTTCTGTTGCAAATTCATGTTTTGCATTCAAAAATTTAAATTTTTCGTAGAAAGTACGTTTTTTAGTTTCAAAATTCAACAAGTTAAGTCCTGCATTAATTCCTGCATTTAAATAAATTTTTTTTTCAATTATAAACTCAATCACACTTAGTTAACAGTTAAGGTTATTTGTTACAAATTATTGTTTCTAATTTCTTTTCCTTCATTGAAATTAAAAAATTCTACTAAAATCTTTTTTTTCTGGCTTAAAATTAATTGTCTAGCTGAAAATTTAACTGTATCATTTTTAGTTAAAACTTTTGTTCAATAAGTTCAACATTCATACACTTGGTAGAGAATTTCTTTCTTTTTTCAAATTCATTTTTCAAACTCAAAATATGAACTATTATACTTTTAGGTGGATATACTTCTTTAAATTGGAAATTTCAGCTATTTGGTTGAGGATTTAACTATTGGTTAAACTATTGAGGATTTAGCTAATTCATAAAAATAAACTATTTTTCTTAAAAATTGATATTTGGGGTAAAAAAAAAATATTTCGTTAAAAATTAATTTTGTTGTAAAAAATTCATACTTTTTTGATCAAAAATTCGATTTAACTTGATTGAAAGTTGGAACACTTTGTTAAACATTTATTTTTTAAACTTTATCTTCGTCAATTGACATTGAACTACTCTTTTAAACATTGTTCTCTTCTTGCTAATATTAATTTTTTATTTTAAAATTCAACTACTCCATTTTTTGTTTAAATTTTTATTTTTAATGTACTAAAAAGTCCCCGGATTGGCAGAAAATTAATTTATTTTGTTGAACATTTGTCTTTTAAGGTCGAAAATTATTCTCATTTTTTCAAAACTAATGTTTTTGTATGAGAATTCTATTTATTTTTTAAAAATTTGTCTCTTTTCTCTGAAAGTTTAAGAGCTTGGTTTTAGAAATAAACTATTCAATTGAAATTTAATTTTTATTGTTAAAAAGCTGTCTTTTCCCTTAAAAATTCAACTATTTTGGGTTCTAAAATCTAATGAAATATATGTTTTCTGTTATTTTCAGGCATTTATTAAATAAGATCACAAAAAAAATGAGTCTGATCAATACTTTCTATTTCTACTCTAAACGAGAATGTAATAAATCGCTAAAGTAGAAAAAGCTGCATTGGTACGACGCACCATTTTCGTCCATTAAATAGTTGAAAACATATTTTTAAAGGCACATCGATCATTTTGTACACGCCATAAAAACATAATTTTTCCTGACCAACAATTTCTGCTTCGATATTAAAAACAACCCAGGGAATAAATCATTCAAGTACAAAAGAATTGGTAATATCTGGACTTGAGAATAATTTAAAGTCGATAAATTCATCGTTATGTCTGACTAGGAAATGCTGTCTCTACTTCCTAAGCTAATAGGAATATTCAAGACAAAAAAGGAACGATTAAAGAACAAAGGGACCAATTTTTCTGTAATTAAGATGCCAAGGAGGCGGGATATTCTGAGGTCAGTATCCGCATTATCGACCTCACCTACAATTTATCCTTGGATTAGAGATATATCTTTCGTCACAGATTCCGGTTCATATAATTTATTTACTTTATTATTTATATAATTAATTTTTCATTTTTTTCAAACTTATATTATGCATACAAACATAGATGTTTTACTCTTTATTTACTATCCTTATTAATTATGATACTACCATTCGTAATGAGAGTTTCGTCGAATGAAGATTGTAGATGTTATAATTTCAATCGGGAATTATGAAGCATGGTTTTTTACTGCTGACACTTAATTATTAATTATTAGTGGTGTATGAATTCTTGAAATAAATTTTTTTTCCATTAATTTTTTTTACTACAATAATTTAATATGTTTATTTTATTACACACTTACATCTGATTGGGAAGCGTTTCAATTAAGATATTTTACATTCCATAGATAAAATTTCTTGTTAGTCAAATCCAATCAGAATTTATAATTAGGTAACATTTAGTACGTTTCCTGATGATAACCTTAAACAAAGTTTCCACTTGAGCCCCCCACCTCTTCCTGTTAAAAAAAGTACTTTTTGGCATGACTGCCTTCCACCCTGAAATTGGTAACTATTAGAACCCATTAGCAAAATCCAATTACTTTTGGTTGAAAAGTAGCCTATTATATTTTCCGTTTTAAAATCATCTCATTTTTTTAAAATGTTAACCATGTGGTTAAAAATTCATTTCAATTTTAAAAAATGGAACTCTTTTGTTAAAAAGTTATTTTTTTTTGATCAAAAATCAACAATTTGATTAGAAATTTAAATATTTTGTTGAAAATCTAACTAATTTTACAAAAATGTAACTATCTCGAAGAAAATAAAAAAATTATGCATAAAATGAACTTCTTTATGGAAAAACTATATTTTCGGTTTAAAAATTGAAATGTTGTGTATTACGTTTCATCTTCTTGGCTTCAAAATTCAACAATTTGGTTTTGAATAATCTTTTTCTATGAGAAATAGATATTTTTGATTAAACAATCAAAGAGTTGTTAAAAAATTAAACTAATTTTATGAAAATTTATCTAGTTAGAAAAAAACTATTTTGTAGAAAGTTTAATCTTCTTTTGAAAAATTATATTTTCAGGTTGAAAATGGAACTGTTTTGTTTTTATTTTGGTATTATTTATCAATTTAGCTTTTGTTTTTGAAAATTCAACAATTTACTTTAAAACTTAATTTTTTTTTACAAATTGATATTTTGATTAAATATTCAAAGTTTTGTTTCTTATAAAACTAATTTTATACACAATAAACTATTGGAAATAAAATTCAACTATTTTGTACAAAATCAACTTTTTTCTTGAAACATGATATTTTCGGGTTAAAAATTCACCTGTTTTGTACATAATTGGCTTCTTTCTCTGAAAAATTTCACAAACTTTTTCCAAGTCGGTATATTTTGCACAAAATTCGTCTTTTGGGAATAAAATTAATCTGCTTGGTTTTAAAATCCATATTTTTGGTAGCAAAATAAACTTGCTTTGTTGAAAATTCATCGTTTTGTTTAAGAAATCAATAACTTTGTGAAAAAACTGTTTTTTTCCTTTAATAGCTTTGCCTCAAAGCTTAACTTTTGGGATTGGAAAATTGAGCGATTCCATTTTTAGAAATTTTATTTTATTTCTTGAAATTTGAACAAGTTTGTTCAAATATAATTTTATTTTCTGTTAAAGATTCATCATTCAAGTTGAAAATTCACATTTGTGGGTTGCAAATTCAATTGTCTTTTGGAATATTTGATATCCTTTTTGGAAATTTAAAAAATTGGTTGGAAAGTTAACTTTTTTGTTAAAAATTCATAGTTTTAGTTGAAAATTCAAATATTGGGTCAAAAATAAAACTAATTTAAAAAAATTAAACTATTTTGTATAAAGTAAACTTTTTCGTTTAAAATTCTATTTTTGTGTTGAGAATAGAACTGTTTAGTATAAAATTTAATTACTTTGGCTTGAATATTCAACAATTTGGTAGAAAACTAGCCTTTTCGTTTAAAATTCATATTCCTGTCTGAAAATTCAAATATTTAGTTGAAAGTGAAACTAACTTATAAAAAATTTACCTTGAAATTAAATTTTAAAAGATCAGCATTCGTGGAAGTTGATGTATTCTGTTTAAATTCTACTTTTGATAAAACATTAATTTTGTTGGTGAAAATTCCATCTTATCTAATATTTATTGGACATTGTATGAATATTTATTATTCGAAATTAAAATTTTATTACAAAAAAATTACATTTAAAAAAATGTTTAATTTTGTATCATGTTTAGTTTACGTTGTAGTTTTACATTTAAAATTGAAATTTTTAGTCAAAAATCATTTATAAAGAATATGTAAAATTTTTATACCATTTTTAAACCGAAAATCGTTTACTTTAAAAAAAATTATTTTTCAAACGATCAAAAATCTAAAACGATTTTCGTTATATTGTTTTAATGATTTCGTCCAAAATTTTTATTTTAATTCCAACAAAAAAAATTATATTGTCAACATTTCAAAAAATATCCACAACTTTTTAAAAATATTAGGTGATTTTAATAAATAAATATTACATTAAATGAAAAAAATTATTTTTAGTATTTCTATATAATAATCTGATTTCGAAAGATTGTAAGCTTTATTTAAAAGACATTAAAGAATTTCAATAATTGCAAAGGATATGGAGAACATTTTTATTTTAAATAATTGAATTTAAAATGTTGTAAAATTTGATATTGTGTTAGTGTTTTTAGTCAGGAATAAGAATTTACATTGAAAAGTCATTAGGTTTTGAATACGATAGACAATTGTGTGACAATTTAAGATTGCGTGACCGTTTTAGATCGATAATTATTATTTTTGATAAAAAATCATTTTTAAATAAAATTTATAATCTTTGAACCTTTTTTTATTGAAATCAGTTATATCAAACGAAATTATTTTTTGAAGAAGTTTAAAAATCTGCAACAAATTCTAATTACTACTGTAATCATTTTTATTAAATTATTCTATTTAAAAAAAGAGATTAAACAAATTTCAAGGGACTTGGAAGAATTTCTTTTTAGAATTATCAATCATCTTAAGTTCGATTTTGAAGGAATTTTTTAAAATAAATTAAATGATATTTGAAGGGATATCAAAAATATTTTTGAATTCACCAACAATCTTAAGATCGAATTTAAGGGATCTATAAAGAAGTTTCAAAACATTTGTTTATCCTAAACTAAAACTTTTGTTGAAAAATTATTAGGTTTGAAATAAGATTTATTATTTTTTAACAGTTCTAATTTTCGCTGTTGTGTTCCCTTAAAATGTTTTTTATAATAATTATTATAATTTGAAGAACATCTAAAAATTGTTTAATTTTGGATATTGTTATCTTTGCCCGCAAATTTGAGCGGTACGCGCTCATCCATTGTAAGTCTCTTCCATTTTTCCATTACGCTTTTAAAATTAAAGGTCAGACCATCGACAACTGAAATTTAGTGATTGTGAATTCTCTTTTGTTCAAGCTCCTTTCCCTTTAAAGAAAACATTCTCAGCATATGCCTCATGAGAAAGAAAGGTTAAAAGGAAATTTTCAGATCTAATTTAAAGACAATGCTGTTATTAAAAATTTTACTGTACCTTGAGTTTTTTTATCCAAACATTTAATTTGTTTATTTGTGATGTTTTCTTACGAATGATGATATACAAAGTCAAAAAAATAATTAAAAATTCAAAAAATAATTATTAACAAACTTGTAGCTCTTGTTGTAGGTAACAACTTTTTTTTCGCTGCTTGTGTAGTTTGTCCAAAAAATCTATTTTTAAAATGTTTTAATCTTTTTTGTAACTAATGCTTTCTCATTAGGATGAGAATGTAAAGAAATTTGCTTGTTCCGAAGGTCAAGCAATCTCAGACATGGACAGGATAAGGAATCTGAATTATGAAAGAAACAGTAATCTTCATTGAATCAGGTTTGATGGATATCATATTCCGATTTCTGAATCACTTATGCGAAGCGATCGATATCATTATAGCCATAAAAGTGGCAAAATCGATTTAGCGCTACTTGTAAGCGATGCCGTAATCATTTCAAAGTAAGTAGGAAAAATAGTAATTATTATAATGCGGATAGTGGAAAATTCATAGCAAAGTTGCTGGTGGCTGGTAATAGCGCATTTTAAGCACCAACATATTAGATATTCTTAATCGTCTGAAACACGATAAGGATTTTAAAGCTAAGAGAGAGAAGACTATAATTTCAACATCGCAATCAAGTGGCGATAGAGATCATCACATTCTAAATTGGCTGAAATTATAACCGATGTTAATGCTGATCGGAAAGATCAATCAAAAGTCATTTTCTACATTTTATCTGCATTGCTGCAGTTGCCAATTTTTTCCTCTAACATATTTTTAAGATTCGTTTTATCTACTTATTTTATTCACGGACTGGAAAAGGTTTATTGGATCACAGTAAATGCCAGTTGATCAATTTGAATTTGATATTGGATCAGAGTATTATGCGACACGTTAATACAGATTTTGGCTTCTTTACTTGACTAGCAATTTAAAAGATCAATTTCCTGTCATGAATTTGCATGAGTACGAACCGTCGCACAGTGGGAGGAAATGTAATTTTTTTGTTTAAAAATATCCAGAGCCTTCACTTGTAGTCCGTTTTTTAATTTAAAAAATGTAAAGTTCATTAAATTCTAAAGAGCTTGTTCCGAACTTTTTCCCTCTAATTTTTTATTAATACTTTTTCCACTCAAAGTATAAAAAAACTGAAGTTTTATAAATAATAATTTTTTGTACTTCAATAACTAATCAGGAAAACTTTATATTGTCTTAAATGAATGTGAGGGGACTTATAGAATACAAATAATTTGTTTATTATTCTATTTATTTGTTCTAAACAAATTTTTTGGAAAAAATTGAAGAATAGTATTATTACAGGTAAAAAATTTCTTGTTGTAGCTAAAAGTGCTTTACAATAATGTAGGAATAACATTTAATTACAAAACTAATTTAAATGGTTTTACTGACCATTGTCATAAACAATCATTGTGGAAAAATATTAAAATTTGTGATTTTTTCAAATAATAATTTCCTTCAAACGCCAGAACGACTTCAGGTATTCTTTAAAATAAGAAGTATATAATAACATTTGATACAAAGTAACAATAAAAATTTTCATAATCAACTAAGGTAAAAATTCAAATTTTTTATAAAACCATGAATTTGAATATTTTTTCACGATAATTATTTATAACAATCGTTAGTATTAACTTCTCAAATATTTGTGTGACTAGCAGTCATTCCTCCAACAGCTGAAATCATCTCCAGTGCAAAAAAAAAACAATTTTCTCTGCGAACGTGGCCCAAAATTTGGAATTGGTTTATATAGTATGTTTATGAAAATTTAAATTGTTATATTTTATCAAATATTAATCAATATTTATTATTTTGAGAAATACCTGAAGTTGTTCTGGCGACTGGAGGAAGTATAATTTGGAAAAATCTAAATTTTTAATATTTTGCCAAAAAACTTGTTTATAATAATAGTTATTATAAGTTTTTAAAATAGTTTTGTTATCAAATATCATTACTATATTAATATGAAGCACCTAATCAGTTATTAAAGCGTAAAAAATTGTCATGTACAAAATGTGAGCTTTCCCATACTTTTAGTGAAAACTACTTTAGATTATTTATTTTGGTAAATGACTACTGTTTGGTTGAAAACTTAACTATTTTGTTTGAAAATTAATCTTTTCTACTTAAAAGCTTATAATTTATTAAAAATTCAACTATGTGGTTGGAAATTAACTTTCTTGTAGAAAATTAATCTTTGCGCTTTTAAAATTCCACTTTTTTGTAAAAAGTTTGCTTTTTAGGCTTAAAAAATCCGTAACCTGAGGTAACACTTTTTTATCTTGGCTAAAGAATTAAAAATTAAAATGCTTTCAATAAAATATTAACTATTCATCTATTTTAGTTAAAAATTATTATATATTAAATTTCAAATTTCTGTATTTTGTTGACAATTTTTCTTTTTTGGAAGAAAATTAATTTTTTTTTTGAAAATTTATTTTTATAGTTCAAAACGCATCTTTTCAGCTAAAAATTCATCTACTGAGATTAAAATTGATCTATTTCGTTTGAAATTCATTTTTTGGGTTAAAGATTCACTCTTTGGTGGAAAATTAAAAAATTTGGTGAAGATTTCGTTTTTTAGGATTGAAAATTTAATTTCTTACTCAAAATCTAAAAAATTAACTGACTAAATCTAAATTTTTTCATATAAAATTTGGTCTCTGTTTAAAAAGTCACCTATCTTGTTAAAATTCCATTTTTTTACCTAAAAATTAAACTATCTTCTAAAAATGTATGTATCTTGTTGAAAACGCAACATTTCTTACAACATTTTCTGTTGTTTCTGGGAAGCTTCAAATCATTTAGAAGCTAGACTCTGAACGATGTAAATAAAAAGAAACACTTTTAGAAAAAATATAATTAATTTTCAGATAGGTTGAAAGCTAAACTTGTAATTGAAAATTAAATTTTTTTTTGATCTTTGATTTATTTTTTTATTTAAAAATTCATTTATTTTGTTGGAAGTTAAGGTATTTAATTGAAATTTTTTTTGTTTTTTTTTAAATGAATTATTTTAACTCAAAATGTAACTATTCTAGATGAGAACTCACTATTTTAGATAAAAATTAATATCATTGGTTGAAAAATTAACTACTTCAATGAAAATTTGTTATTTTGTCGTGAAATTTTAAATGTATTAATTTAAATTTTAACTGCTCTATTGTCAGTTGGAAATTTATATTGCCTTTGTATTCTAAATTTAACTATTCCTTGAAAATTGATTGTTGATGATTTGACAAAATTTGACAATGACAACCGTTTAAAAATTTATGTATCTTGTTGCAAAATCAACATTTTATAAAAAAATTTTGTTGTTTCCTCGGCAGTTTCTATTCTTTCAAGAGTGGGACTCTGAACAACGCCAATAAAAAGAAATGCTTTTGGAAAGAACAAAATTATTTCCAGATCTATAGAGATTTCTAAACCATTATTAGAAAATTGTAATTATTCTCCTACCCTGAAATTCCAAACTTTTTAAAAGACCCCTTGCCTTAGAAATGTATATCATGTCAGTCATGAATTCTCTACGACTTCGCCTACAAATTTTAACTTTTACTAGCCAGATTTGAATGCAATTTCGTAAAAATTAATTTCGGATCCACACAAGTGGATCATTCTGATATGAATTTAAATATCGAAATAAAATTCGATTCTAGTGACCCGGTAAATACAAAATAAAACAGAGAAAATGTGAAGAATCTGGGTGACTAAGAGGAGGGATTAAAGACAATTACTTAATCAACGAGCAGCACCGATTAAATTTTTTCTGGCGGAGCAGTAACTACTGAAAAGGCTAAAGTAGTAACTGCTACGTGATTGACTGCTTTGCCCGGAACACGAGTTGGTCCCACATTTTTTGCCCTTTCTTCGCATTTTATCGCCTTGAGATGAGGAGGAAAGAAAGAATGAGCTGAAGAGGAAAGGAGCAAGTGGAGTTCCTCGTTGTTTCTATGTTCACGTTGATAGCCGACGGAGTTGATTTATAAGGGGCCTTAGGCTCCTTGCACGGCCGCGTTGCGTTGTTGCCTTGTTATCGCCGACGCGTCTTCGCAACTTTATTAACCGGACAAGCTGGCTAGAATTTGTGATGAAGCACCAATATGGGACACTCTATAGCGTTATATTTTATAACATGTCCGCAGTTTGATACGTCTATTCATCCTTCCATTTAGGAACCTCAAAGCTGGTGGACAATCAATAGAATAAACATGGGTTTGACACATTCAGAATATTCAAAACCGGAATTAAGGTAGACTAGAACTTGTGATGAGGGTCCAATATTGAAAGTTATGACACTTAAAATTTGGTAAACAACTTAATATCTGGTAACAAATCTTTAGCCTAAACAGGGCTCGGAGTCATTTGAAAATTCAGAATACTTCTATGGGTCTATGTATCCCTTAATTTAGGAACGTTTAGGCTGATAACAAATCTGTATACTAAACAAAGCTCGGATTACCTTTAGAAATCCAAATTTCAAAACGCAACTAGAATTTGAGATGCACAGCCAATCTGAAAGATTTTATCTCTTTAGATTGTATTGTATGACCGCTCTTTGACAGGTCTCTTCATCTCTTCATCCCTTTATTTGGGGAATTAAAACCTAGTGATGAATCCATAGCCTTAACGAGTCTGGGACTCATTTGAAATATCAAAATTCAAAAGCCGACTAGAACTTTTATGAATAGGACGCTTTATTCTCCTATATTTTATAACATGTCCGCAGTTTGATAGGTCTATTTATCTTTTTATTTAAGAAGCTCTTAACTAGTAGAATATCAGCCTAAACAAAGCTTGGTACTGATTCACAAGATTCCAGCTTCAAAACCAGAATCGAAGCTGACTAGAACTTGTGATAAAGAACCAATCTTGGACGTTATATCGCCTAATATTTGATAATGTGTCTGCAGTTCAATAGCTCTATTAATCTTTTTATTCAAGATACTCAGAACTGGTGGAAAATCCATAGCCTAAACAGGGCTTGGAATCATTTACTAGATACAAAATTTAAAACCGAAATCAAAGCCGACTAGAACTTGTGATAAAGAACCAACATTTGATGTTACATCAACTAATTGGTTGTAACTTGTGTGCAGTTCGATAGGTCTATTTATCCCTTCATTTAGAAAGCTTCAAGCTGGTGACAAACCTGTCTATTTATCCTTTTATTCACAGACCTCAAAGCAAGTGACAAATCATAACCCTAACCAGAGCTCGAACACATATTCAAAACTCAAACTTAAAGACGCAAATAGAATCTTTAATGAATCAAGAATATGGGACAGTCTATTGCTTTACATTTTTATGAATATTCGATAGATAGGTCCATTTATCTACTTGATTAGGAACTTCAAATCTGGTCACAAATATATAGCCTAACAGAGCTGGAACTCGTTTGAAAAATTTAAAACCGGAATTACAGCTAACTAGAGCTTGTAATAAAGCACTAACATGGAATGTCCTATCGATTTGTATTTTATAACAAGTCCAAAATTCGATATGTCTATTCGTCCCTTTATTTAGGAACTTTAAAGCTAGTGAAAAATCAATATCCTAAACAGGGATCAGACTCATTAGAGGAATTTAAATCTCAGAACCGGAATAAAGGTTGAATAGAACTTATGATAAGGGAGTAATACATAACGCTCTATCGATTTATATTCTATAAGAGATACACAGTTCGTTATGTCTGTTTATCCATTTATTTAGAAGCCTTGAAGCTAGTGAAAAATCGATACTCTAAACAGAAATTGAACTTATTTAAAAAATTCAAAACATGATTATAACATGTGAATAGACACAAATATGGAACATTCTGTCGCTTTACATTTATAACATGTCCGCAATTTAATAGGTCTTTTAATTTTTTTTTCATTTAGGAAGCTCAAAAGTAGTGACACATCCATAGCCTAAATAGGGTTTGGAGTGATTTGAAAAATCCAAAATTCAAAACCGGAATTTAGGCCGACTGAAATTTTGAGGAAGCTCTAATGTGGAAAGCTCTACTGCTTTATATTTGACAAAATGTCCGCAGTTCAATAGGTCTAGGTAGGAAGAGAGGTTCGCTGCCGATTATCTGTAAAAAATGTGTAAATTTTGCGAAACTTTACCCTAAAAAAATTCAGTTGAAAAAATATCTTTATAAGTTTTTTGGGTGAAAAATTCTACTCGTTGACTGAAATTTAATTATTTTTTTGAAATTGCAGCTATTTTGTTTGAAAGTCCTCTTTTTTATAAAAAATGCAACTAATTGGTTGAACTTTCAATTACTTTGTGAAACGAAATTATGTCGCACATTTGTCTCTTTCGTTCGAAATTCAACTATTTTGTAAAAGTAATTTTTACAGCTAAAAATTTCATTAATTTTTATTTAAAAATTCTTCTTTTTTGTAGAACATAAATCTTCTTGTTTAAAACATAATTTTTTCCATTTTAAAATTCTTTTATTTTTTTGGGAATCGATTTATTTAGCAAAAAATTCAACTACTTCAATTTTTAATGAAATTTTACTTTCAGAGTTAAAAATTGAACTCTTTGGTATGAGGTTAACTGTATTCCCGAAAATTCGAATTTTTGGGTTAAAAATTTATATTTTTTCTAAAAATGCAACTATTTGGCTGAAAATTCGTCTTTTTTAAAAGAAAATTAATCTTTTTGACAGAAAATAGGTGTCTTCTTTATTTTAAACTTAACTATTTGATTGAAAGTCAAAATACCTTGTTAACAATGCACTCTTCTAAATCCACCTTATTGATTGAAAGGGAATAGGAAAGAAATTTATATAGGTCATTTCAGAGCATTTATCGTAAAGAAATTACAAATTTCTATATTCTAAGCCGGATAATATCTTTAAACATTTTTTTTTATATTATAGAATTTAGGGCTTATGAGTCAGTAAATAAAAAACTCATTTCAAAGGTAAAAGGATTTTTTTCTCTTTGAATTTGTTTTTCTTTGAACAAAAAACTAATAAAATTCAGTTTTAGATCTAAAACGGGCTAGCGCAACCACTAAACAATATAAGAAGATTAGTATTTTTATTTTTATTTATTATTCGGTAGAAAAATATCCCGAAATACATTTTTTCTAATTTTTTGATGCCACTACTTATCTCAAAATTATTTAAAAAATTTTAAGTTTATCAGGTTTTGCACAATCTACTGAATACACTCTCAGAATTATTTTTATACTTTTAAAGATTTTACGTCAAATTAAACATGATATAAAAATATATGAAACGTTTACTAAGCGATTTAAATTTTCTAAATTTCTGGCAAGACTATGAATTTATGTCATTTGATAAAACATTTGATAACGTTTTATCATCTCGTTTTATTAGATTTTTTATCGGTTGTTATTATCGCAAGCGTTCCTCAAAATGTGAAGCTAATTTTTAATTACGTTTAACTTGTGGAAAAATCTAGAAAGAATCATGACTAAATGAACAAGTTATTACAGTTAATATCCATAATTATTTATTAAATTATTTGTAATGTGCTCTAATAGCTTAAAGAAACGTTGAAAATTAAGTTAAGGTAAAATTAAATTAATTCTTCATTTTTTTTATAGAAAAATTGATCCTGGGAAATTGTGAATCATCCAAAAGTCTGAAACATAGACGTTTTTAGCCTAATACGGACAAATTGACATTTTTCTCAATGACTGAAATTCAAAATATTTGCTAAGAAATTTTTAAAAATGTATAAAAATATAATAATGACAACTAGATAAGGAATACAAATAAAATTATTCCCACAGTAGATGATGAAAAATATACTTAAAATGATGTAAGAGCGTGACCATTATTTACAATGTTTTACGGAGATAAAGCAAATCTAAATGGTCCTCATTCTAAAAGACCAATTCTATGTTCACTTACGCTCTGGTTCAGTTACAAAAAACGTATGATGCAGACAAAAAAAAAGGAGCGGTCTTAATTTTAATTTTGAGAAGTCTTTATACAAATAAAACATTTTTATATTATTAAATAAAGGCTTGAAGTTATATATAACGTAGTGATGATCAGCGAACACAATTGATTTAATTATATACTGTAAGGAAGATTTGCTCCCGTTAGAGATAGAATACTTTATTTATCAGATTAAAATTTAAGAATAAAATATGTAAAAAGATGTGATAAGGATTTAAAGGAACGGAAATTTTATAACCTTTGAGGTGACACATTATCAATGAACAAAGAAATAAAATACTGATAAGGGGTTATGCTGTATTATCTGATTACATTGTCAGATATTAGGAGACCACTTTGAATTTACAAAAATATTGTATTGTTCTTCATTCACTGAGTTTACATAAGGTAAGATATTCAGCGAGCCCAAATACTGTTTCCTCTTTTGAAAACTTGGTATTCCTAAGATCACATTTAACAAAAAAACACTCGCATTCAACAAAATAACATGCACATTTGACAAAACAGCACACACATTTGACAAAACAACACTCACAAATCGGACAACATTAATACGCTTCCACTCATCATATAGTCCCGTAGACAGACACTTTAGGGAATTTGTTTACAATAATAGCGAACAGTTCGAGACTTAAGGTATGTCCAAGATAGGACTTTATAGGTAGACGTAGCGTTGACATTCAAGTTTACATGGTATTGAAAATTGACATTACCCCACTTCTACTAAAAACAGTAAGCAACAGCTGGACATGCATTATGTCAATGCTGCATCGATGCTGCGTCGACGCTACGTCGACTAATGAAGTACCATTCGGAAAAAGAATTTTTCATTCATCTCAAGGTGGAGACTGTACTTTGTGGATTGTTTATGGCATGCTATGTATCGCCATTTTAGAATCAGTTATAGGAATTAACTGGCTTCTTGAATCGAGATGAATGCAGAGTGACATTAAATTGCAATGTGGTTTGAAGTATATATTTTGATACTCCTGAACGTTGCTGGGTCCAGGCAGATTTCTTTTTTCTTTTCTACAGATTTTGGATTTATTTTAATCCTTTTGATGTGTTTTGCAGTTTTGTGAATAGCTCAAACATGCAGAGCTTAATGAATATTAGTTGCCAAGCTTAAACTTTGAACATTACTCGACAACACAATGTGGTATCATATAAAATGTGAGGTGCACCTAGCGCTCAACCACTCCTAGTCTTTCCATTTTCACCAACATGCCTGTTTCTCAATTTATTGTAGTAAACTTGTCTGCTTTTATCTGGCCAAGAATTGCTTCTACTTTCACTACTTCATTAAGAATTGAATATTTCCTCATGGAACTTTTGTAGGAACCCTTCCATTTGTCAGTAAACTTTAAATTAATCTTTTATAATCCTTTCTTTTTGTTGTAATCATAGTTGCTAAAATTTAATTTTTACCTGAAATTATAACTTAAGCATGAAGTGCTCGCGGGAGACAAGCTTGTTGACAACACTTGTTGCAAGTGGTGACTCGCAGCTTGATCTTAGGAATAGGAGTATAAATGTGAGAGGTAACGCACTAAAGTTGCGTACTAATTTCCTGGAAAGTATATCCTTTACTCAGGACATGTATGAGATTTCTCCTGGAGTCCCTCCTATAGGTTCCGCTCCTATTAGGAAAGGAAATACGCAAACCTGTTATACACAGCAACCTAACTTTTAGATTTATCCTCTTCTCTATTTATATTTTTCATGGAAGACACTGTCCCTTCGAAAAAGTTACGATGAATTGGGTCTTGGCGACGAAATTGATGATCTGATTTCCGGTAGCCGGAGGAATATAAGAAATGATCAGATTCAAGTTAAAATATTTTAGGGTGATTTCCGAGATAGAAATATTCTCTTAGAATCTGCAGGGGTTGTTCGGGCGGGTCTTATACAGCTTCTTTCATCATCTTTGAATAGTAAACAGGCTTTTATCAGAAATGTAGATTCAAAATATTCTCCTCTTAGTATATTCAATGGCGTTGATCCGTTTTACAAGGACTCCATTCTGGCTATTAGAAGAAAACCCAATCCGCGTAAGATCTTCTCTGACAAGGTTGAATTTACCTTGTCTTTCTCAAGTATAGCGAATAGTATCTTTCTATCTAATTTAGAGCTTACTGTGAGTCTGGTAATTCTCTCTCCGGTTAATTGATATATGCCAGAGGTTCAGATACTTTGCCAATCAATGTTTTCGTACCACACCATTCTACGAAATTCATGGTGAATTCCATGACACCAATTCCTGTCATCATTAATTGAGAAAGGTCTGCTGTGCTAAGTTTCAAGACATTACTCTTAATTCTTCTTGGGCCTGCCCTGTTTATTCTTTTGAATTTTAAATAATAAAATATAGGGTATTTCATGACTATGGTTACGATCAAGCGGATTCAGCTCTGGCCAAACGAGGTGTTGTGGTTCCTGACTTCAGAGAAAGGAATTCGGTATCTATTGACCGGAAAACTGATCAGAACGAAGTACTATCTAAGCCTGTTATGATTTAATCAAAGAAGTTGGAACAAAGTTTAATCTTTTCACAAATTCTGTCTCCAATCAGATCGTGCTGAAGAGGGTTCTTTTATTCAAAATATTGTTATTGCGGATGTCGAAGCTCTTACGAGCCTCTTAAGATGGAACGAGCTTACTTCTTTTATATTGCTAGGTCATACTATCATTGTTATATCATTTAGTACCTTTCAAGTCCAAATGGAAGTTTTATAAATCATAAAATCAAGCAAATGTCCTTGTCCTCTTTGGATTCATTTCCAGCAAAAAATAGTTCTATTGGTCTAGATTAGTCTGCGTTTTGTCTTATAATTTATTCATTTTATTTTTCCTGGTTAAATTCTTTTTTCTCTAAAGAAAATAAATTTTTCCTTATTTTATAATGATGCACCCAGCAATATAATGATTTGATAAATTGCTCAGTAAAGCTATAGGGCTGAATAGAATCTATTCAATTGACATAATTCTAGCTAAATTGGGAGCAAAGCAATTGTGGGAATTCCCTGGCTACATACATCGCAACTGTGACAGACTCGAATGTGAAGAGATTAGTTCGGCTATTTTGTTCAAAAAAGGCCTCCTTTTTAGAAAGCTTAACCAGAATGGTCTCTTTCTTAAAGATTTGGTTGCAGCAGGCATTGTTACACTTACTTTTGTGCGTTCCATTGTAGATTCGGCGATCTATTGTCCTCCTTTAAGTGATACTAAGTGTGAATCTTAGTGTGACATAATACCTGTGCAAAAGATGTGGATCGTTTTCTTCTTTGTGGGAATTTTAATACTGATTCCAGAATGTGGAGTGCAATTTGGGAGAATGTCTTGGGGCTTGAAGTATGTATGGCTGTGCCTGATAGGGTCCAGGTTCCCCTAAACTATCATGAGCCTACAATTCTTCCTTCGCCTAAGCAATCTAGATTAAACCTAGAATTAGATTGTTTCCTCTTCCGGAAAGGTGTTGAAGAGATAGTTCCTTTCCTAGTTCAGGAATTGAATCACGGATCAAGCCCGTCTAGAGTATATGACTATTTTATAGACTATGTACAAAATTCTGGTGAAATGTGAAGCATAGCGATGTGGCTTGTATGAGGGCCAGAGGAAAGCTTACCCCTTGTGGTGGAATTACAAATGTGATGAAGCATTAGTTGAAAAAAGAACAGCCTTAAAAGAATATCTGGCTAACCGACCTTGATTCTGCGATCGATAAACCTGATCGTATCAGCATGCATTTCTGGAAGTTCGAGTTTGAAGTGGCTCTTAACGCCTGCTAGGCACATACCATACCGCTGTTAGATGGTATCACTTCTGTGATCATTAGATAATTCTTTTCTAGAGTTCTAGATTTTATCTATCTCTTTTTTAATAGGATGTTCGCGATTACTATGTACCTGGAAGTCTGGAAGCAGAGTTCAGTGATTTTAATCCAAAAACCTAAATGGAAGAAATTTCGCCAACTACCTCTGACTTCCTGTATGGGAAAGCTGTTTGAAAGGCTTGTTCAGAGGCGTTGGGAGTTTATGACTGAGAAGTGGAACTGGATTCCTAGGTTTCAGTATGTTTTTCGACGAGGTGGATCGGCTTTTAATCGCGTGGCTTTAGTTACTACTGAGGTAATCCTCGGTCTAGGTCATTCGGGACCTACTCTGGTTCTTGCTAACATGCGTTCCACAAATATAACACATTGCGGGTAATGTTCTACAAGCAAGTAATGTTTTGCGGGTTATTACAAAGGTCGGAGTGGGGGGCACCTATCCACCCTGGAGTTGGTATACAGAAATCTGGTCAGAACTTGTTTATAATGGGGTGCCGCTCCCTTTGCGAGTGTTAGTTCCCTTGCACTTATTAATATGAACACGCTGCAGTAATAGGCACTGAAGGCAATTCTTGGATACCTAAGATCTACTTCCATTTCGGCTCATAAGATCTTGCTACGAAATTTTGCATACCATAATAACCTAGTACCCTCGAGATTGAAGTTAATTACAGAAAAGTGAAGGTCATAGAATTCCTGACAGAATATGAAGAGAGCAAAAAAAATTTTGCGGGTTCCCCCAGACAAGTACTCTGACGATGAATGGGAAGATCTTACCTAAAGTGGCTAAAGTGAGTCTTGATTCTGGGGTGATATTTAGGAAGTCGGGTGATCCGTGCATAGTATTTTGATCGTATTGCTTTCAAGACTCCTAGGCCTTGGTTTAGGGGTTCCAGGTTCTCTAGAAGGTAATTGAATCTGATTACGCGACTGAGAACATCTCATATTTGTACGAGTACTTATATCCAGAAAATAAGCTGAAATTTTCCGGGTGATTGTAAAATTCGTGATGGGTTCAGAGATCTTAATCATTCAAACCATGAGTGCTTTCTTTTGCCCAGAGACAGGCCAGCCTTCCTGGGCTATCTAAATAGTTCCCATGCGGGTACATGCAAGTCAATCCTTCTGATTTGATATTTGAACCTGCTTTTAAAGCAGTAAAAGAAATCGGGGGGTTCTTAAGAAAGGAAAATATTATTTTGTAATTCGTGCTCAATGGTATTGGAAGGTATCCACTCACTGCATTAATTTATTACCTACAAGTTTACCTGAGAGAGTTACAAAGTGGAAAATTTTGTGTTTAGTCCTAGCCCTTTGTTAAACTGACATAAACCATAATCAACAAAAAAGGAAGAAGTCCTTTTGCGGAAAGACCTTTAGATTTATAGTTTCACCTATCAGGAACAGCATATATAAGATATGATGAATGAACTTTTCACATAATATTTTCAAATTATTGTCTTCATTCCTCTTTGGTAAGTTTTTTTATATTTTTTAAAAAATTATGAAAATATATGAAATCCTGGCACTTGCACACATCATTTTTTATAATAATGATGATATATTTGACAAATAAATGCTGACGGCAATCTGGAAACTGAACGCAGCTATGAAATATTGAAAACTTGAAACTCGCGGTATAACCTTGAAAGATTAAACAAATTATTTCAAAAAGAATAAACATTAAACAAGAAGATTCTACGCCTTAATATTTTAATTGCTTTTCCACTTAGTTATCTACATATGTAAGACAAACAAACTATCAGTTTTACTTATCTACGAACAAAATGAGGTACCTTTTCGCTGCTCTTATCATCTTCGTGTTCTCCTTGAATGATATTGGTAAGTATAATAATAATGTTTTTGTTTTTATACTTGGCAAATTTAAAGTGGGGTGATTGAAAAAAATCAACATTTTTAATTTGAATTGAGAAAGTAGCTCTTATTATAAGGCACTTAACAAAAAATGAATGTTTGCAAAAATAAAATTAGTCAGTGTACTGATAATTTGCGACAAAGTATTTGATCTTCGATAAAAAGTGTGGTTTTGAGGAATGCTGGAAGGAGTGAGAGTGAAAAATAAAAAATCAATGCACACTTGACACTCGGAAAATGAAGTTTGAAAATCTGGTGTAATTTTCACTTGTTTAATTAAAAATTACGCCATTCCAAAAGAAATTCGAACGTAAATTTTTCTGAATCACCCTAACGTAGATCCTCCGCCAACCTCTATATCTTGAAGCTTAGATATCAAGACTTGTATTACAGGCGATTTGTTCCTGATATCTATTCAGTATTCATATACTTTATTTATAATTTATTTAACAAGAATTTTTATAAATGACAAATTACAAGTGATACACTAAATGCACTTTCGTTATAATGCCTTTGTCCTTTTACAGAATCATCAGGTATGCCAAAAAAACCTAAATTGTCAAATGGCTCTTCTTTCAAAGGAGATGAAGATAAAACAAATCCCTATGTTGCACCTAAGCGCCAGAGAAGACCTAGAGAAAATCGATCAAAGTACAATTTTCAACCAATTGAGGATCCAGAAGAGATGTTCCATATGTACAGAAAATATTATTCTAGTCATAATGAACCTCCAGCTTCATCAGGAAATGCAGCTCTCGAGTTGTTTCATCAACACTTTACGAGTCGGCCTAACAATATAAATTCTGTTCATTATGGAAAACTTGCTTCTAGAGTTGCAGTGGAACAGGCTCGGGTTAACTTTAACAAACCTTTGGCCGAACATGCTCATCCTTCATATTCAAGTAGGTCTCGTTCTGATCATCTAAAGGTTCAGAATTTAACATCACGCATTACTTATTAAAAATCAGGGAGCTCAAATCTTACCACTTATTCAAAGAAACATGATGAGTAGGACTCATGACAATATTCGGTTTCGGAAGCAAGCTATCATACACTAAGAGAAAGATTTATTTGAATTAAATATATTATATATAAATCAAACATATTATTTTTTTCTTTTACAGTAAAACATACATATGTTTGATAGAAACAAATTTTTCAGTCCGACAAAAATTATTGTTTGTGTCAATGAAATATATTATTTTAATTAAACAAATCTTGCCAAAGGAATAGTTTGTTTTATTTAACGAGTTTCAATATGTTCTGTATATTAAAATTAAATATATGTTTTGTTTAATTAAATAAGGATTTTCGCTATAATTTAGGCATATTTTATGATAAGGGAAGAAAACTTAACATTTGCACGTCTGCCAATCAGCAACATCAAATGTTTTTTTACAGAATCATCAACTTTGCCAAGAAAACATAAATTGCAAGTTGTATCTTCTCCTGAAGAAAATGAAGATAGGATTAATTTGTATGAAAAATATTTTGCCGGTCGTACTGAACCTCCAGCTTCTTCAGGGAATGCTGCTAACGAATTGTATCATCAACACTTCACTGATGGACCTAACCATTCAAGTTATGATCATTATGGCCAATTTTCGACTAGACTTGCGTTGGCAGAAGCTCCTGACTTTAGGAACCCTTTGGCCCAACATCCTTCTCCTCAATATTCAAGTAGGCTTCGTTCTGACTATCTAGAGTTTCGCAGAAAAAAAACAAAGTGTGAATCTAACGCTGATTTCATAGTATTATTTCCCTGCAAAGGAAAATAATCTTGGTAGTGCGAATGGTAACATTACACAAGGCATCGTTTCCCTAGGACTTCGGGTACAAAATGTCCCGCGCTTTTAATTGTTTTTACAGTTTCGTGGCTGAACAAAAGACGATATTTTCGTGTCCAAGGTTCAAGTGAGATGGAGCCCCATCTGGAAATCCACTCCAAAAAAATTTATTCTAGGGTTTCTACTGTATCTAGAAAGTAGCATGGCAAATTAGGACCCTAAATGTAGATGCGACTAAATCTTAATGTTTCTTTTTACGCAAACACTCGCAGAACGGTGAAACCCCAGAATTGGTAGTTCATAATCCTCTGTAGGCTCCATTTTTCAACGGTTTTTGACGTCTTTTAAAAACGCTATGCCCTAGGCGCCTAGAAATACTTGCAAAAATGAGCTTTTTTTCCAAAATGAGATCCGAACAAAAAACAATAAAATGCCTTCATTGAACGACACTAATTTAGATCCTCAGACACTAACTTTGAGAATTAATAAATTTCTTTTTTTTTTTTTATAGAACCATCAACTACGACAACAAATCCCAAAGTGCAAATTAGATCTTCTTCTAAAGAAGATGGAGATAGAATGAATCTTGAGGACAAATATAATGCTGGTAGTACTGAACCTCTAGCTCTATCAGGGAATGAACCTAAAGGGTTGTATCATCAACACCTCACTGATGGATCGAACCATTTGAATCATGATAATTATGGCAGCTTTGCTCCTACAGTTGCAGTTGAAGAAGCTCATGTCAACTTTGAACAACCTTTTGATCAACATCCTAAACCTCCAGATTTAGTTGGACTGCCTTCTGGCTATCTAGTGTTCCCGCAATCACCGTCAAAACCTAATTCCTCAAATTTGGGGAGAGCTTGAATGTTAGAATTGATTGAAAAAATATTATAGTAAGTATTCAAATTGAGGTTCTATTTAGGATTTTGGAAAAGGCTATCATGAGTAACACTTTCAGATACATAAGAAATTTTGATAGATATATAAAATAATATAATAATATTTAAAAACAAATGTTCTATTTTATACACAACAATAATGTAACTAACTAGAATCTAACTGACGTTTCTGCGACACTCTTATTGCTATTGTAAAAATTCTTTTAATTCAAACATTTTCATGTTTTAAGGCCATGTGATGAGTGGGTCACGTAACCAGATTCCTACCTTATCGTCACTTTTTTTATTTTCCAACTTATATTCACACAAAACGTCACAGAAAGTTGAAAATTTGGGATACTGAACAAGAAGCACTAAGAATGGTGAGTCTAGTCTTAAACTTTAATAATTATGATAAAAATTTTTTGGTTGTAAATAATTTCTTTTGCTTTTTCATAATTATTAAAATTTTAGACCAGACCTACCTTTCTTACTGCTTCTTATTTATGATCCCAAATTTTCAACTCGATGAAGCGCTTCATGTGAAAATAAATTGGGAAATAATAAAGGTGGCGGTAAGGTAGGAATCTGTTCACGTGATCCACTCGTTACATGGCTTTAACTATGGTTTTTTGTCATATTTTTGGAAATGCGCATATTATTAACTGACAATATTGCACTCCTGCTGATGTATTTTCAATTATCATTCTTGATTATAATACAGCATAGGTCATGTACATAAAAATATAAACTAATTCTTACTGACTATAATTTTTGATAGTCTTATTTCTAGTCTAAAATTTTCTTGAAAATTTTTAATTTGAATTATAAGAAGGTAGTGGTTCACTCTGGACAACAAATTTTGACAGCACATAAAAAGAAAGAAAAAGTTTTATATTGCCATAACTCAACTATAGGCTTAAAAATCGTTATAGAATATTCAGTTTATCATTTCTACAATCTGTTTTTTTTTAATCTACAATTAATAAATAGTGCTGAACATTTTTATTTTGTAAACAATATTTATTTATAGTTCCTATGTTTCCCCTATTTCCTAGTTCCTAATATTAGACCCTATTCTTCGGTATTTGAGAAAAGATCATTCTCAAAGTTCTACATACAGAAAATATTTTTAAGTATAGAGAAAAAATCACTCTTGATAATCTTTTAGAATTTCTAAATAGCCATGATTAAATCCAATTCAAATCATGCATCTACTTTAGGTCCTAAAATCTATCACGATATATTAATTTATTAAGCTAAAATGAAAACAATTTAAAATCGGATAACACATTACACAACCCCACAAACAAAAATCCTGGCACCCGAGATAAACCACCATAACCGTACCTCTTTGAGGCTGCCAAACTTTAATTCGAGGTCAGTTTGACCTCAGCAGTCTAGGATCAAGGTCAGTTAAAAGTCAAGATCGAGAAAACCATTGCATTGGAGAAAACCTCTACTTTCATACGTTCTAGGATCTCTGAATCTGAATCCAGGATCAGACTGACCCCATGGAGTCAGGATAAGGTTCAATTGAAGGTCGAAATAAAGAAAACCATTGAATCAGAGAAAACAAATTGATCAGAAAAAACGTCTACTTTTAAACATTTATGGGTCGCTTGTTCCAAATCCAGGGTCAGATTGCTCCATCAGGTCAGGATCAAGGTCAAGTAAGGGTCAAAATAACAAGAAACCATTAAATAAACGTAAACCACTGCTTTCAGATGTTCTTGGGATCACTGAAACCAAATCCGGGATCAGTTCTACCCCATAACATCATGATAAAGGCTATCTTAATATTAAAATTTAAGAAATAAATGGAAATAGAGAAAATTGCTACTCTTAGAAGTTTTTGGGGTGGCTGAATCCGAATACGAGCTAAGTTTGAACCCATAAGTTCTATTCCATTATTTTATCATTTTTGACCTTGATATGAACTTCATCTCAACCTGGTAGGGCAAAAAGGACAAGGGATTTAGATTCAGCGACCCCCAAACGTCTTCAAATAGTGATGTACGCCGATTAAACGTTTTTTCTTCTCATTTTGACCTTCACTTAACCTTAAACCTGATCTGATGTTGTAAAACTGAGCCTGAAGCTGGATTCAACGACCACGAAAACGTTTAAGAATAGAGGTTCTTTCGACTCCATGGTTTTCTTCATTTTGATCTTCACTAGACATTGACCCTGAGATGATGAGGTCAAAATCACCCCCTATTCGGATTCAGTGAGCATACAAACATCTGATTTTAGAGGTTTTCTCCAACCCAATCAGTTTCTTCATTTTGACCTTCACTTCACAATGTTCCTAAGATAATGAGGTCAAACTCACCCCAGATTCGGATTCAGTGACCCAAAAAATCTGAGAAAGTAGGTTTTTATTCGATCTAATGGTTTTCTCCGATCCAATGGATTTCTTCTTTCTGACCTTCACTTGACATTGATCCTGAGATGATGAGGTCAAACTGATCCTGGATTCGTCTTCAGAGACCTCAAAAAGGTAAAGGAGTTTGATTACTCTGACAACTGGTTTTGACGCAAATATGCGCAGTTTTAGTAAATCTCGTAAAACATAATGGATTATAATAAAACTTGTTATCCCCTAGTTTTTTTGGTCGCTGATTATGAATAAAAAACTAGTTGCTTGTACAAGTTTTGCCAGTCAACGTTGATTTCGAGTTCACCATTTAACTGATTAGCAGTCGTGGATAACCAGCGTGATTAATTTGCGGAAATAGCCAAGATTAGAATATATAGATTTCATGAAATTAACAATGTAAGCAATAGAAATTCAGATAAACTTTAAAGTATGAATAGTGATGCATTTTACAGACACGATCCGAGAAACGCTTGAAATTTTCATTTGTCTCGTTTTGATAACTACATTTAGAAGCGTCCAAGAGATCGGCTGTGCTTTACGAAGAATTAAAAAAATACAATTTTCATAAAAATACATCCTTTTTCGTTGCAAATTCAATTGTTTTTCTTAATTCGTCTTTTGAGGTTAAAAATTTCAATCTTTTCGTAGAACATCAACCTTTTGTTAAAAATTAGTATTTTGTTGCTGATAACTTAACTAAAATCTTTTTTGGATGAAAACTAGTTTTCCCGAAAAATTTGTCTTTTTAATTTAAAATCTTATATTTTTTAATTGAAATATTGCATCTTCCTTGGGTACAAATGTAACTGTTTTATTGAAAAATGAACTATTTCCTAGAAAATGTATCTTTGGTTTAAAATTTGTATTTTAGTTTTGAGGACTCAATTGAAATTTTTGTGGATGAAATTAATGACATTAATACTTTTTGGTTGAAAATCTGCTGTTTTGTTGAAAATTCTAACTATTTCATAGAAAATTTACTTTTTGTTTGAATTTAATATTCCGCTATTAAAAAGAGAACTGAAATATTTTTTAAATGAAAGTTAAAATTTTTTTAAATTGTCGTTTTTTATTAAAAATTCATCTGTTTTAGTACAGATTTTTCCTTTCTTGGATAAAAATAAAAATATATGGTAGAGAATTCAACTGTTTTGTTAAAAATTTATCTTATTCTGTGAAAAATTCGTCTCTTTTAATTTAAAATTTAATTTTTTTGTAGAAACTTATCTTTTGTTACAGAATTTATATTTTAATCTCGAACAGTTAACTAGAATCTTTTTGGATGTAAATTCAACTATTTTCTTGAAATTTTTTAAAAATAGAAATGCATCTGCTTCATCAGAAATTTCTTCTTTTTTTGAAATACCAATTTTTGGTAAAAATTGATCCTCCTTTGCTTTGTTATTAAACTACTTTGTTTAAAAGATTTTTTCAAATCAGTTCGTTCAAAAGAAATTTTATTGTTGAAGATTTATAGTTTTAGGTAAAACTTCATCTCTTTGGTTGAAAGCTTAACTATTACGTTGAAAATTAATCTTCTTTAACTAAGAATTCAACTACTTGGTACAAAGTTAAACTGCACTGTTATACTTTTTCTATTGAAGGAGTATATCTTTTTTTTAATTAAACTGTTGGGTGGAAAAGCTTTTCTTTGTCTAAAATTTCTTTTTTAACTGAAAATTTAACTTTTCCATTTTTTTAAGATTGATCTTTTTTAGTTGAAAAATCTCCTTTCTCGTAAAAAAATAATGTTCTTAAATTAAAATTTAATTTCTGTTGAGTAAAAACGAATCAGTTTCCTTGAAAATGAATTTTTTTCTAAAGTCATATTTTTTGTTGGAAAATTTAATTTTCGTAGAAAAAATTTGTCTTTTGGATTAAAGGTTCCACAATTTGTATAAACTTTTGTTTTTTCTTAAGTTAAAAATATATTTTTTTCGAAATTCTATTTTAAATTATTACAAAATTAAAATTCAAGTATTTGAAATGTTAATGATCACGGAGAATAAAAAATGATTCAAGGAAAAATCAAGGAATTTTGAATATGAAGTTCTCAGACCCCCTGCCTTATTATGCATGAGCCTTATGGAGATTTAGGATCAGGCCTAGCAACAGGCAGTCACAGAAAACGCAGCTAATGAAAATTACCAAATAGCAAAGCGTTTTTTTCAAAACCGGTGATTTTATATTTTTAACTTCAGAATTGTGCCGGATACTGAATGTTGAACCTATTCTCTAGAAGGTTTATTTGGTCCTAAATTTTTAAAATTTATTATTGTTTATCATTTGGTGGAGTTTTTGTATATGTTTTTTTATGCCGCACTTGCTAGGGATCATCCATAAACAAGGTTACCAATTTTAAGCAATTTCTGATCCCCTCTCACCCCTTCGTTGACAACCGTGGATATTGTGATACCCCCCCCCCCAGAAAGTAACGTAGACTTTAGGTAAAGCCACTATGCCAATAATCCGGGTATTATTGAATTTTTTAACTCAGCAAGGCACACTTTTAACCAAAAATAAAATAGTTAAGCTTTTGATTTAAAAGAATAGTTTTATATTATAAAAAAAACGAATTTTCTACCAACTAGTTGATTTTTTATGAATAATTATTGAACTTTTAAAACAAAATGACGAATTTTCCACACAAAACAGTTGAATGATCAAATAAACAATGTGGAATTTTGATAGAAGGGTCAATTTTATAAAAAAGACGAATTTTGCACTAAACTAGATTAATTTTCCATAACAAAAAATTAGTTTTTAACAAAATTGTTCAATTTTAAAAATAAATTTTATTTTTACTTGAAAAAGCACCATTTTTTTACCAAAAACAGAATAGGTAAATTTTTAATTACCAAAGTAATCAATCAACCAAAAAAGGAATTATCAAAAAGACAGTTCAATATTAACCAAAGAGATAAATTGTTGAAAAAATATGTAATCGTATTAAAAAAATGCATTATGAAGAAAGTAGTTTAACTTTAGAACCTGGTTGTTATAATTTTTCATTAAAAAAGATAAATTTTAAAACAAAAAGATTAACTTTCTACTGAAATAAACAAACCATATTTAATAAAATTTGAGAATTTGTAGACAAAAAGTAGAATTGTCATCAAAAAAAGATTAATTTACTACTAAAAGTGACATATTTAAAAAAAAAAATAAAGAAATCTCAAACAAAAAGTTGAATTTAAAAAAAAAAGAAAGAACAAATTGTTTTTTTTATTTCAAGAAAATAATGCAGCTTAAAAACCTAGTTGTTAAATTTTAAAAGAACAAGATGAATAAAGAAAAAGATTATTTTCTATACAAAAAGATTAATGTCGATTTAAAAATAAACCAATGTTTAACCAAATTAAAAAATTCCCAAACAAATAGTTTAAATTAAAAAAAGGAAAGAACAAATTGTTTTTTATTTTTTAGGAAAGTAATACAACTTAAACCATTTTTTAAAACAAAATTCAAGAATTCTAAAGCAAAATATGAATTTTCAAACAAAAGGCTTCATTTTCTACCGAATGAAACGAATTTTTAATAAAATTCCAGAACTCTCAACAAAAAAAGTTGACTTTTTCATAAAGAAAGAATTTTTTTGCATTTTTAAGAAATTAGTTTAACTTTGTAACCTATTTGGTAAATTTTTAACTAAACATATGAATTTTCTAATGAAAATATTAATTTTCTACTGAAAAAACGAATTTTTAACAACATTCAAGAATTCTCTACCAAAAAGTTTAATTTCCAATTTAAAAAATGTAATTTTTTGGACATAATGGCATCAGTCATTATAATATAACTTATTTTACACAATTTTATTGAGCTTTAAGAAACTGCATTTGAAACGAAAGAAGCTAAACTTATATTTTCTGAGTATAATTTTCAAGCCCTCATTGTGAGTCTCAAATTTTCTGTACAGTTTTAAATTCAAAGAGCTATGTAGATAGATAAACGTTTATTTTTCGGCCTGGTGGCCTTAAAAAATTGACTTGCTTACACTTTCATTTTTTTACCAAATTTTCTTACAACTATTTCTGACGAAGTACCATCCATCCATACCTTGTAGCTAATCCGCCGGTTTCTATAGCCTAACCTTACCCGCTGCGCTTCGCCACGCCTCGCACGCATTTCGCTCTTTTATCGCTATGCCTCGCATTACCGGCCTCTGTCTCCGCGGCTAACACTTAATACTTAACTACTATTTACAATATTTACATTTTTCTTAAATCTACTTTCTCTTCTATCTACAATCATGCCTTCTCCATTCCTCTTACTTCTTTCTTCTCTTTTGCTCCACATTACCCAACACCCCCTTCACCCATGCTACTGTCCTTTTGTCCCCCCCCTTCATGCAACAATACCTCCATGCTTATTTCACTCCTTTCCACCTTAACACACTCTTCCCACCAGTGCTCAACTTTTGCATCTCCTATCCCGCACGGTTCACACATTCTCTTCTCTCTAGAAAGCCAGAACCTATTATAACCTTCCATGCAACCGCATCTCATTCTCGCTATAAGTCTCTAACTACCTTGCTCTCCTTTCTCGCACAAATATTGCGCTCTCTCCCTTGGCATAATCCATACATAGTTCCCGTTAAACCTTGACTCTCTTATCCACTTCTCTCCTTCTGCCTTCTCTTTCTCCATGCAATTCTTTTGAACCAACTCATATACCTTCCTTCCTCGTGCCTCCTGCTAACTTCATCCATCTGCAATCCATTCGTTCTAACATATATCTTCCCTTTCCACCTACATCTTTGCACCACTACGTCTGTTCTCCTTCTCCCACCAACACTCCCTAACCAATTGACTTCATCCCTCTTCCAAAAATTTCTCCTCATATTTACACGCTCGACTCCCTGTTATAATCCCTAAACTCGTTCTTCCTGTTTCCCTCCTGACAATATAGTTCAGCATATTCCTTGCCAACCCCAGTGTCCACTTTACATACCTCTCCTGTATACTATTTACCTCCTCACTTACCTTCCAACCCCACACCTCCACTCCGTAAAAGAAGACACTTATCACTAGCGAATCGAGCAATTTCATTCTCCTTACAAAATCATTCGCGAACAACCTACCCCCCAGCCCCACAGCTGCCTCATCACCACATTTGCCCTTCTCACTCTCTCTTTTATATGACTATCCGCTCCCCTATTCATTCGAAACAGGAAGCCCAAGTACACAAACTCTTTCACCTCCTGTACCGCTTTTCTCTTCTACTTCCAATCCCCTCCCCTATCTCTTCCACCACACTTCCTGAACACCATAACCTTCGACTTGTCTGCATTTAACTTTAGCCTTTTTTTGTCCAAGTATCTTCCCAACCTCTTCATTATCTCCTTTAAAGCCTCTTCTCTCTTTGCCAGTAGCACTATGTCATCTGTATATGCTAGTGATCATATCCTGACGCCTCCTACCATAACTCCTCCTACCACTCCGGCCGCAAGCTTATTTTCCATATCTGCGATCAAAATTGCAAAAAGCGTTGGGCTAAGTGGGCACCCTTGACTCAACCCCCGATTCATGCAGAATCCCTCAAAGAATCCCTCCCCTTATATCACTCTATCTTTCGTCTCCTTATCCTCTCGATCAGGCCCCTCTTCACTCCCCTCTCTTCTATTGCCTCCCACAACCTCCCTCTATCTACTGAAGGGAACGCGCTCTTTAGATCTACAAAAAACGCGTACACTTTGGCACCCTTTTTGGTTAGTTCTCTATCCACCACGTGTTGCAAAACGTAAATATTGTCAATAGCACTCCTTCTCTCCCTAAAGCCCGCCTGCATCTCCGGCAATATTTCTTTCCTCTCAGCAACCTTGCGTAGCCTATCTGCTAACTACATCGCGTATATTTTGTACGCAGTATTCATGAGCGTAATTCCTCTATAATTTTCCTGCCTCTCCCTATCCCCTTTCTTACACAGTAATATGATCCTCTCCACCCTCTTAGATTTTTTCAATTTCCCTATCTGCTTCTCTATCTCCTCGTCGTTCAGCTCCTCTCCATCTACCTCCCTCGTTCTTCTAATTCCCTAATCTCTCCTTCGTGTATCTGACCGCTCAAAAGAATCCTTAAAAAATTTCCTCCATTCATCGCTCCCTATCTTCTCACTTATCACCACGCTACGTTTCCTTAACCTATTAATTATCTTCCACACGTCCTCTTCTGTCTTAACACTTCTCAACTCCTCTTCCAGATCTTGTTCTTATTCCTGCTCTTTCTTCTTAAACATCACCCTAAACTCCTTCCTCATTTCTACGTACTCCTTCCTTTTCGCGGTTCCTTCTATCCACATCCTTTACTTCTTTTTCACCTTTACTTTCACCATTTTACATTCTCTGTCCTACCACGGCTTTACCATTCGCCACCGCCGATCCTCTATCCTCCATACAGTCTCTTAGAATCTCCCCCTCACAATGTAACATATTTTAAATATGTTAGTATTATTATAATTTAGGAAACTGAATAAAAAACAGTGAGGAGCATTTATCTGGTACTCAATTTGTATAATAAGTAAGTTCCATACCAGACTCATGCAAACCAGATCTTTCCATCATTGAGCTTTTTGAACTTTAGTTAATTATTTATTTAGTGTATAGAAGAAACATATTCAAAGATTTTACCAGATTTTTTAGCTTTATCATATTTATTTTTTATTTTATATTATATATTTACATTTATTATTGTAAAAAACACCGGTAAATCTAAGACCATAATTGATCTCCAAATTTCCTTTCTGCAAATTTTGCATACTTATGAAAAGCTGCTAGGGCCAGTTAGCCTCATATGTGTGAAAATATGAATGAAAAAAAAATTGTTTTAAATCTCGTTTTTAAAAAAATGCCAATCCTGACATTTCTGATACTTCTTTATTGTATACTTTGAAATATGTTTATACAGAACCAAAAATAATGAAACCTATATGCTTTACATAAACCCAATGTAGAAATTTGTTTGTTCCAAAAATATATTTTCTTTGAATTTTTGCTGGAAATGATATTTTTCTATTCAATGTAATAATTATTTCAAGATAACGAAAATTTCAAAAAGACTTCAGATGTTTTTACATTTGAAAGTAAAAAAAAATCCGATTAGTTAAAAAATTGTGAAAAATTTGTTATATATGCAGTTTTTGACATTGAATAGTAATTTAATAAAAATTGACAAATACCAAGTTAATTTGTTTTATTAAGATTATTTTAATAAAATGTTCCAAGAACATTTTTTTTATTCAGTAGAAATGACTATTATTTTGGTTTTATTAGAAAGTATTCTTTTTCGTATTATATTTAAATTATTCCAAAATCGAAAAAAATAATAAGCAAAAAAAATTTCTTGCAAGTTTTGGAAAACTCTAAATAGAACAAAAAATACTTTTTTAGTTCATACTTTCAAATCTGTTCATTGGCAAAACCGTAACATACATAAGATTTGCCATAACTTTTCAAGCAGAAGAAAACTATTTTTGACTTTTTAAATCCAAATATCGGAAAGCAGATATTAAGCGATTCAAAATTTTTATTTTACTATTTTGGATGCAAAGTCAAAAATTTTGTCGGCTGGGCCTGAAAAAATTTAAGAAAAATAAAATCATCAGTCCTGTTTTTTGAAAGAGAAAATTTTACTTCCATTATTCGAAACCTTAAAGCTGTAAAGTATGTTTTTCCCACGAAGAAAGTAATCAATTATTAAAATTTAACCAATAATTAACCTCAAAGTTCTAGAAGAAAAAAGAACAAAGCTTACTCAGTTTACAAATGCTAATTTTCAAAAAAAAGATCAAATATTTATTTTTGCAACATATTCTCGTGTTAAGTGGAACAAGTAGAAACAGACTTTTCAAACTATGCAAACCTGTTTAGATTCTCAGAATTGATGGTTGAGAAAGTATTTTATATTAGAAGACTTAAAACTCACGAAATTAGATGATATCTAAACAAATTATAACATTTATACTCAATCAATAATTATCAAAACTAACATTTGCTTTCGCTATAAATTGTTATTTGAGAACACCTTTTAAACAAATTTACAATTTTATAAACGCAAAATGAATGCGGAAAATTTCTGAAGTTGCAGGGTTGCGCTAAATAAAGAAATATTTTAAAAGATCGCGAAAACTACATACATTAATATTATTTTTATGAACATTTACTAAGCGTCAGAAGAAACATAACAATTTCAAGAAGTCGCATCAAAATATTTTAGTTAAAATAGTGACTGATCATTACAAATATATATTTGTTATCGTTATCAGTAAGAGAACCACGTATCAAAAATACTGTAAACGAATGCTTCTACTTAAAGTACGACTTCATTCAGTATGTAATCGAGTAATACATTGCGTACAATGTTTAATCTTTAAAAAAGTTAGTTTGTTTCACGGTGGTCCATAATTCATATCATTATTCATAAAACACGGGCTGTTCTTATAAAATGTTTGCAATTTTTTCTAACGTACATTCTCCCATTCCAAGCCACTCAATTACTTTTTAAACAATGTTTAATCGTTTAAATAAACGTACATTTTTTCCCAAAAATTTTAAAAAGTAATCAGATTTTCTGATTGAAATGCAATAGATTTTTCATTTCTTGGACTAGTAATTTTTGTTAAAAACATTATGAAATTATTTAAGCAATTAATTATTATTTATTTAGACAGTTCAATTTAGATCTTGCAATTATTTTTCTGAATGTGTAGTGTATAGAAAAAATATATGAACAATGTTTTAATTTTTCATGCAAATATAATTTTAGTAAACAATTATTTTTATAAAAATATTTTTTAATTTGTATTTTATGAATTAAATATAATATTTAATGGTTTCGAGTAATATCCAACTCTGCTGAAAGCTTCATGTTACGGGTAATACTTTTAATTATTGTTTTTTATAATTTTTATTTCAATTGATTATGGATGGTTTGCATATTTTTGGCGTACTATTAAATCAATCATAAAAGCAATTATAAAATTTGTATTACAAAAGTGTATTTATTATTGCATTCCCTATATTTTTACAATCTCAACGATAATTATATTACAAAACAAGTACATTTACTAAAGCCAATTATTTGTCAATTTTTTTGCTCCAAAAAAAACGTGTATGATTTTCGAAGGAAATTGTAAATTTAAAAAGGCCAAATCTAAATAGATGCAGATTTTTATTTTCTTCAAAATAAGCTGTCAACTATATTCTTTTATTTAGAAAAGTTAAAAAATATTGATTTAAAAAAAAATAGTAAAAACGGGGAAAAAATTTTTTTAATTATTTTTCCGTCACAAATACTTATTCTGCATGTGAAATCAAAAAATTCCTTTCCAGAGTTTTTTTCTATACTGCATAGATTCCGAGATATTAAGCGTGATATTGCATGTAAAAACTAATGGAGTCAAACTTTAAAACCACGTTGGATTTTTTCTAATACATGCATTTTTGACAGAGGTATAAAACCTTTTATTTAAATCAATTTCGCTTAGAGTGGACAATACTCGTTGACCGAGAGTGTATTGATATATATTTACGACAATAATTTCATGCATTATATTTTGCATTATTAATCAAAAATTTTTAATCGAAACCAGCGTCAACAATTAAAAATTGTTTAAACAACGACATGGCTTTTTAACATCATTCAATACTCATCGAAATCATTCATAATTATGTTTAATTCAGGAAATACCATTTATAAAATATTGTTAGAAAAATACATATTTAAACAAATGATATTTGTTTATACAATTACAAAATGGTTAATATATTTATTTTAAACACTATACTTTCAAAAAAATGATTCTATGTATTCTATTTTATTTCATTTTTTTAATGTGAAGAAAGAAACTGCTTGAGCAAATGAAAATTGTTAAAGCAAATAGACATTTGTTATAATAAGAATAGATGTGTTAAAATTATATAATCATCAAGCAAAAAGTAGAATAGGATACCAATTCAAAAAAAATTAGACATCTTTGGCTCAATTTCTCAAAATTTTGTGAATAAAAAATAATTAATTTTTAAAATAATTACATAATCGTATTAAAAATTTACTACTTCAGACAATTGCGAACTATAACATTTTATTACATTATTTGTATAAAAAAATACGACTGAAATTGTTAAAAATTAATAATAATAATAATAAGACGTAAAAACGTAGTTTGTTCATTTTTTGGCATATTATGGCGCTGCATGAGGGGGGCGGGGGAAGTAAAAGTCATAAGCATGGTCTTATTTTATAGACACTCCTCTTCGATTTTTAAAAAAGTTCGCACGTTTGGATAAAGCCCTGGGACATGAGTTTAATTTTTTGAAAATTCAAAATTTCAAATATTAATCAAATGAGAAATTAAAAAGTCCGGTGGTACGTTTCAATATTTAAATTTTAAAAAAAGAATGGATTTATGTCCTCCAGAAATAGAAACTTGGAGGGAGGGGGTGACTTACCTTGTAAAATGAAAAAAAATTTGCAATGCATTTTTGGACCACCCTAGTGAACATACTCCTTGATGCCGTATGTCTACTACCGAACTCTACTAGAGGAAACCAGCTATGTTCGGGAAAGGTTTTTTTCGCAGTTTTCCTCTCTTTTAGCCAAACATTCTATGAGAATGTAAATGTTGATCTTTGTGTGATGAAAAAGTTAAAGTTATAAAATAAAATTTAAATCTTGCAACAATTCATCTGGCACAACGCAAATACTTGTTTTGCCACTCCTGCCTCTTATCTGCATATGTACGTCGCACTTGTACAAACAATCGAGGGGATTATTGAAAAAATTAGTTACCATCTGCGAACATCACAATTGTCACTTTTTTCTTCATAAAAAGAAAAATGAGTCCCATTTTACGTGCTCTTCTTCTATTATTCATGTTTTACTTTAATGAAATTGGTAAGTATTGAAAAGATTATAATTTTCTCAATTTAAGCTAATTCTATTTGGAATAACAAGTAGTGATGCAAAACGAGCATTTAACTTATTCGCCAGAATCTCGTTTATCTCGTAATTATATTTTAATTACATCCTACCATATTTCAAGAAAATCTTGAATCTTTCCAAAAATGATTGATATGCATCACTAATTACAAGGATTCCTTACTGAAAAATTGTCGGGCATACAGTTAATTGGACTATTTTATCTAAGGAACACCAAATGAACAAAAGCTAGTTTCATTAACATGAAAAATCTAAATAACCCGTGCAGCAATTCCAATTAGGATCTGATCGGGGCCAGACCGGGCAGAATTTGACCCAAATCAGACTATCACCTCCTTAACTAAAATTTGAGAATATAAATATTAGGTTATCTAACAGATCGCGATATGAAAAAATTGGAGTATGCCAGACACTTTTTTTCGAGAATACGGAAAAAGTCAAACGACGCAATATAACAGCCAGCATTTGTGTATGATAAACCATTTTAGTATTTTGCAATATATTTTTGGTTTTAATTTATAAGTTGAAGTGGCTTTCAATTTCTATATTGAACCTAATTGTGGAAAGTTATTTTAAAATAAGTGGATTATAATATCGAACTGTCTCTTTAAGTTATTTTTACAAAAGCGAATATAAATAAGAAGGTTGTATTTACGTTTCGATTGTATTAAATCGCCTAAAAACACGTGAAAATAAATATGTTTATGACGTCATTGTTGATATAATTCATTTTCACATTCAACAAATGAAATATTACTTTTGCTATTTTCTAATAAATAAATAAGCTCATTTCGAGGTTAGGTTTCACCTTGAAATTCTTAATAAATTTACTTATTATAGTCTTCAACACGTAATTCAGGAATATTTTGAAGTATACTATACCTACGCACTCGTCTTGTGCTCAATTTTGGCATTTTTTCCCACTTATTTTGTCACTTTGACAAATAATAATTGAAATATTTTTGACACTTTACATTGAAACTTGGGCGATTTGGAGTCAACCCACTTTAGTCCCCGAAATTAATGGAGCGCCATCTACTGGCAAGTTTATCTGTTAATTCGGGGTCTAGAGGGGGACGAATTTAACAGCCACAAAATTGTGTGCCCGATCTGGCCCAAATCGGAAATAAAGCAAACATATGGCAATTTCTGCACGGGAATAGTTATAATTTATCTTGTGTTTTTGCTATTATGAAGATGTGCTGCAATGGAGGCCACGTGAACACAATTCGAATGCTGAGTTTCAAATATTTTAGTTAGTAATTTAAATTATATTTTCCTTGGTAACACTTGGGTGTTTTTCAAGCGATAAACTCATGGAAAGTGATGAAAGCTCTGCTGATTGTGATGTAAAAGCGTACAAAAAAGGAAAATTATTATTAAATGTTATTCCATTATGAAATTATAATTATTATGCTAAATTACATATCACAATATTATATTGTTATGTTATTATTCATAATTATTTGGACTTTTTTACGATTTTTTAAAGCAGCCGAATAGATATTAACGTGATATATTTCAATGAACTGAAAGTTGGTATTTTGTTTGAAAAAAACCGGATACATATATTATAATTTTATAATTTTTATTCAATTTCATAAATAATAAATAAATAATACGAAATGCTAGTTTGAATAATTCTAGTTTATTTATTGAATTGATAGAAATTCTGAATGTATGGGTAACAACCAAACTCAAAATTATTGATTTAAACTGAAAAGTTTTTAAATATTATTGGATTATAACCATGCGATAAAGTTTCAAATAATAATAATAAAAGAATTACATATCATAAGATACATTTTTTAAATTAATAATTCTGAAATAAATTAGCTAATTTTAACATATTTAGCGTACATAATGAGATCAGGAATGACGGTGACATGCAGATTACCAAGAAAAATTGTTTAAATAATAAGTAATACTTTTAACAAGTTTTTGAACTGGAATAAAATAAGATTTTCTCATTTATAATTAAAAGTGTCCAAAATTGAACAATTTTATTTTCAATTCAAAAATCTAAAGATTGAATCATTTCAGATCAAAATGTCAAAGAAGAACAATTTATAATTCTTATTATAGAAATCTATTTACTTAGCAAATCAATTAAAAATGTTTTAACATAAAAACTGATTCGATAAATTTTTCTAAAACCAAAAAACCAATTCACATTTATTTTCACTGTTCATAATGGCACAATTTTTTATTCTAATAATTTAAAATTGAATTATTCTAAACAAACGTTCGAAATTTAAAGTTATTGTAAATGGAAAGTATCAAAAATGAAAAGTGCGTACTCCAGAAAATTGAAAGTTAAACAAATACGAACATCATCGCCAATTATTGTGATATTAAAACTTTTTGGTACCCAACACCTTATATTCAAAAATTGTATACTTCAATTAAATTTAATCGTTCAGAAATTAAAAATTTTTAAATTGTCAATAGATTTTTGAAATTCAAACATTTCAATTTCAATATTAAACTTCAAATTGTAAGTACATTACTGGTAAGTGAATTCAAATCCTTTAAAAATGAACTATTTTCAAATTTTTATTTATACTTTTAGAAATTCAAATTTAGCGTTTGTCTTAAAAATTCTGCATTCTAAAAATAAAGCAATAAAAAATTAAAGAAATTATTCAAAGGTTCAACAGAAAAATTGTTTTCTTCTTTTTTGACTAATTTTGAAATGTCCATCTTGTTGAAAAATTTTTCAGATAGAAAAACTTCAGTGTTTGAATATACTCGAAGAGCATTTAATTTAAAATAGTATAATTACAAATCCTTCAAACTGAAAAGTGTACAACTATCACGTATTTAATTTTGAAACTCTGCGATATCAAAGAATATAAAAGCTTTAAAATATTTAAAAGTAAAATTATTAAATTTAAACTGACTGAAATTGAATTGGTTGCATTTTGTTAAGCATAATTGACAATTTTAAATTTATTAATTTATAAACAATTGAATTTACTTAAACTAATAGAAACTTATTAGGATTTAAGTATAGAAGTTTTGAGATCACAATTATTCACTACTAAATTTGTTTTGGTATTCTATAACCTTAGAAACTTTTACTTTGAAATATTCAATTTGGTTTTTAATTTCAATGCCTACCTGACAAAATTGCTTGAATTAGAAATTTTCAATTTGAAGTTTTTTAATTTTTAAAGCTTCAGTTTGAAAAGGTTTTCAATTTAAAATTATTCAGTATTAAAGGTTTTTATTTGGAAATTATGCAAGCTTATTTTCTTTCCATTCAATTCGAAATATTATATATTTTTTTAAACTTCACCCGTATAAAATAGTTTTTAAGCTCAGAATTATTTTTTACATTTTTCATAATAATGAAATCAATATTTTCTTCACTTTTTATTAGTACTTATTACTTTATTGAATCTTTAATATGCTTCAAGATATTTCTCCATAATAAATATATGCAAAAAACTTAATTTAACATTTAAAATAAATTAAATTGGTATTTTCCCCATGCATTTGATTAATTGTCTTTATAGGCGAGCCACCCCCTGGTTTATTGTGTTTATTCGCTTCTGCCATTTAAATGTACATAACCTCAAAAGTCGAGTAAGCATATGTTGTTCGAGAAAATAATAAATAGGGAAATTGATACATTTTTCAATTTGATATCCAAGTAAAAGTATTAAATGAAATAAATTTTTTAAAATAATTTCATTAATTTTCTTGGAAAATTCACATATTTTATCGACTTTAAAAAATTGAAAAGATTTACAAAAATTGCTTGTACTTAATACGTTTTTGAACAATATAACTTCTTATTTCCTTAATACTGTTGTTCAGAAGATTATCGAGCAATCCAATTTACATTCAAAAGAATTTAAATGAATTCAAATAAATTGTAAGTTTTTTTTTTCATCCATATATTTACGTAAAACTGTAATAAATTTAGAGGAATTTAAGATAAAGGAGCAGAATTTCATGAAATTAATTAAGATTCGAGGGGAATGAAAAAAAAATCAAATTGATTCAAAACAATTTGTAAATAGAAAGAAATTCAATTGAATTTAGTAACTTTGAAATAAGCTTAGAAAAATTCAAGTGAATCCAAAGAATTTTATTAACTGTCTACGAATTCAAGGTGAAGTTCATAGACTTTAGGATTAAATAAATGAAAGCTTTTAGAAATTAGATACTTAGAATTCCAACACAAATTTTAAATCTCTTTAAATCTTTGAATCTCTACTAATTTCTGACACAATAAGTGAATAATGACTACAAAACAATTCAAGTTGAATTCAAAAGAATTCAAATGAATCGAACAATTTTAAGAATTGAAAAAAATTTATCAATAACCTTACATTTTAAGTTAAATTAGAGAAATTTTAAAGAAATTGGAAAGTATCAGATGAAATTAATTAAATTCAGAAGAGTCGAAAAGAGTTGACCTTGGGTGACTTTGAAATTGTTTAAAACTCTTGAAAATTTCTTTGAATATTTTAAAATGCCCTAAAGTATTCAAGTCTATAAAAGTCTTTAAACTACTTTAATAAATAAAAAATTTCTTAGAATCTTATAAAATTTTATAAAATATTTAAAACCTTTTATATCTTATGGAAGCTCTTGAAACTTTTAAGAGCCCTTGTAAAAGCATGCGAATCTTTTACGATACCCTCAAGTATTTCAAATCCTTTTAAATCTCATTAAATTGCTGAAATCAATAAAAAATTTCGTTTTAATATTTAAAATAACCTAAATTATTAAGTAAAATACAGTAAATTTAGAGAAATTTAGCTAAATTACAAAAATTAAAGATAATTCCAAATAATTTAGGATAAATTAATTAGAATTCAGGATGAAATCAAAACCTTTTAAAATGTTCAAACCGCTGCAAAATACCTTACTTTTCATGAACAGATGCTTTGGGATCCACTAAAATATTATAAAATCCCGTAAAATTCTATGATGATTTTTTCTGAAATCGTAGAAAATGTATTAAAATACATAAAGTTGTTAAATCCCTTAAAATCCTGGGAAATCTGATAAAATAACGTGAAATATTTTAAAACATTATACGTCCTGTAAAATCGTAGATATTTTCAGAAATTCTAAAAATTCTTTATCTTGCAATATTTCAGAAGCTTTAAAAACACTTCAAATTAATGTAATGAATAAAAAAAAGTCATTGGAATCTTTTCAAATCTCATAAAATAATTTACACTAAAAGGTCCTGAAAATGCCTCAGAAGTTTTAGAAATTCCCTAAAATCTTAAGAATTTCTTCACATTATTGAAATCTTATAAATTTCTCGGAATATTGATAAATACCCTGAAATATTTTAAAGCATTATAGCAGTGACTTATTTTTCTAAATAGCGAAATTTAAAAACAAAATCAACTAATATCAACTTAATTTCTTTGAGTCGTTGCCGAAATTTTATACGAAATTGCATTTGTAGAAAAAATTCCTTCTCATATGAAACTAGTATAAAAACCAACAACCAAAATCGAGCAGAAAACTTCATTTTTTTAAAAAAATCTATATTTAAAAGCGAATTAAATTAGTTAATAAATATAAAAGTACCAAGTTAGGATTATTAACCAAAAAGTTTAATTTTTAACAACCAAGATTAATTTTCTACCAAAAAAACGTCTTTTTGATTACATATATAAATTTTTAAAAACATAGTTGAAGTATAAACACAAAAGTTGAACCTTTAAAGAACAAGAATAATTTTATAAGCAAAAGGATGACTTCTAAAGAAAATTTATAAATTTTCAAAAAGATAGTAAAATCATCGTTAACAAAAAAGTTGAACTCTCAATAAATTAGAATAATTTTCTGTCCGGAAGGACCACTTTTTAACAAATAATATGAAATATCTACAAAAGCGTTAAATTTTTGACTAATAACTTGGATTTTCAAAAAACAAGATTAATTTTCTGCCCATTAGTTAATTTTTTAATTCATACCATATGAATTGTAAGGTTTCAGTTGAAAATAAAGCAGTTAAATTTTCAGAGGAAAACTCTGAATAAAATGATCTTTGAGAAAAAAAACGAATTTTTAATAAAACAGTTGAAATTTTAACTAAAAAGAATCAATTTTCGACCAAGAAGATTGAGGTTTTATTGAAAAACACGAATTATTAACCAAATAAATGAATTTTCAACAAAAAACATGAACCGATGACGAAACATATACATTTTCGCAGAAGCAGTTGAATTTTTTATGATAAAAATTACTTTATGATACCGTTTTTGAATATTTAAGAAAATAATTTAATTTAGAGACAAATAATAGAATTTTTAAGCAAATGAGATAAATTCCAAACCAGAAGCATATTCATAAAAGGAACTTCGCAATTCACAGCGCCTTCGACGATACGAAGAGTCAATAAAAAAACTAAAACCCAACACCAAGTCTTGGTGAATACAGCACGTTTCTGAATAGAATTTAAAATTCATAATTTACTCTAGGTTTTAATTATTATTTTTAAGAGTTTAATAATACCAGATGTTGCTTCATTATTTTTAAAATATTTATGTAATGCGAAAGATGACAAAGACTTTAATATCTTTCTGTAAAACTAATAATAACTGTTTTTAGATATTTGAATAATAAAGCTTAATATTCTTAATTAAGTGTTCTTTTTTTACAAAAAAAATATATTTTTATAAATAAAATTAGAAGAGGCCTGATCAGGGCCAAATCAGGCCCTCCTTATGGCTACCCCAGTCTGGTCCCGGTCGGATTAGGTGTTTAATTTCGCGTCTGGCCCTGACTGGGATATCTGACCAGCACAAAATGCTTCGAGATCTGGCCCCGGCCAGGGCTACTCTGCAGTGTCTGTGCAGGTACTTCACGCCGAAATTCTTTGCTTGTTACATTTTTTGCAAAGTGCCTTACTCAAATAGAGTAATCATAGGGACCAAATCTTAAAAATACCCAGTGGGCACAAAGTTTGCCGACGTCTTTACGACATCGTTACGACATCTTTACGACAACTTCACGACATCCTATGTCTATGTCGTTAATGTGCCTTTACGATATCGTAAATAAGTCGTATGATCTGACGATGTCTTTATGATATCGCAAAAATACCGAAACGACATGGACATTGGATGTCGTAAATATGTCGTTAAGATGTCGTAAAAATGTCGTAAAAACGTAGCCAAATTTTGGGCCCTCTGGGCAGGGAACTTTAGGAACCTTAACTGAATACAGGGTACAATTTGACAAATGATCTATAAAACCTGAAGTTATTAACAAGTTGGAAAAATTATTTTAATAATCAGTTGCATCTTTTCTTTACTATTTTTTTATAGTTTTTTTTTTTTTTTTAATTGACGGTGTTTTCTCAAATCACGGTGGATACACAAA
The DNA here is from genome assembly GCF_010883055.1 of Belonocnema kinseyi. Lineage (NCBI taxonomy): Eukaryota > Metazoa > Arthropoda > Insecta > Hymenoptera > Cynipidae > Belonocnema > Belonocnema kinseyi. Next base: position 52,564,461 of record NC_046660.1, read on the forward strand.
CACAAGGAATTTCCATTGTGGAGAATTTTTATAAATGAAATGCTGCAAGTGACTCACTGTTTTCAAATTCATCAAACACTTTTCTTCATCTTTTCACAGAAACAACAGATTTGGAGAAAAAACGCAAGATCGATGATCCATCTTCTTCGAAGGAAGGTGAAGTAAAAATCGCTCTCGATAGCACCGATAAACCTAAACAGAAAACGTATCGTTTTGGCAGATCACCGGCTCAGTTTCAACACAACATTGATCGAACAGGAAACAATGCTTACAGTTTGTTTCTTGGACATTATAGCCGACGTCCTCTACCTCCACCTGAAGTAGGGGGAGAAGCTTATCTTTTGTTCGAAGAAATGGTAAACCACCGGCCTGAATCTTCACGCACTAATTCGAAAGGTATATCAAAAAATGTAAATCGCCATTCGAATCCAGGATCTTCTAACCAACAACCTCATACTTTACGAGCAATAAAAACTGAGAATTCTGATCATGTTTATGAAACTCATGAAATTCCTGTCAGAGAGGTTTCTTCTAAACATCAAGATCTCCAGAGACATCACTCGAATATTAAAAATTCCTCAGGATCAGAGGCGGTTAATCGAAATAATTTAAAACCAGGCAATCCAAATGAAGACCAAACTGGTGGTTCTGGAGAGGCTATCGAAAGTAAACGTTTTGTTTAAAAACAATATATTATTTTAAATAATATTATAGTGTAAGGTATGTGCGTTTATAAACCACACTCTTTGATAATGTAATAATCCTTGTAATCGAAACATGTATGTTTGAAAATACAATTTTTTATACAAAATGTTTTCAAATAAAGGCATTATTTACAGAAAATATTGTATTATTGCTGTTTTCTTTTTGATCAAGATTGTTTTTTATAAAATAGCAGAAGTCAGATACAGAAAAAAATATTATTTTACAGATCGAAAATCATACTGCTGCGAATATTTACTTTGTCAAATTATTTGTTTGAAATATTATTGCACAGAAAAATAAATTTGAAGATCAAAGCTAGCCAAGCTAAAAAAAAAATAACTTTGAGCCTTTCCAAGAAAAACATGAAGACCCTTTAAAAAATAGAGACTGTAGAGAATTATCAATAGTGAATTTTGGATTTTGACCCCTGTTACTCGTTGCTATTGTAAAGAACCTTTTAATTTAAACCATACATCTTTTAAAATTATGTTTTTATATGGAATTTTCACAAATATAGTTCATTTTTTAAATAGTTAAATTTTCTACCAAAAAAATTAATTTTAATACAAAAAGGACGCATTTGCAACAAAATACATAATTTTCCAAACAAATTATTGAATTTCTAACTAAAAGAAATCATTGTTGTCTTCAAATTTAAAATTTATATAATGAATTGAAAAAGAAATGATTTTAAACAAAAATGTTATTTCTACAAAATAGATGAATTTTCAAAAAAAAAGAAATAAACTTGTGAACAAAAAAGTTAATTTCCAACAAGCTGCTTTACTTTGTCCTAATTAGTTGAATTTTCAATTACGAAATTTTAATGAGAGAGATTCATTTTCAATAGAAGTAATTAAATTTAAAACCACACTTTTGAAGTTTTCAGTAAATAAAAAAAGTGTTTTACCAAAAACAGAATAATTAAATTTTAGCAGCAAAACAATTAATTTGATAAAAACAACGAATTTTCAACTAAAATTATGCATCTGCAACTACTATAATCAATTTTTTAAGCGAATCAATACGAAATTTCAACCAACAAAAATAAATTTTGAACAAAATATTTAAATGTTTAACCATAGTGATGAGTTTTAAAATAAAATTATGAATCTTCAAGCAAAAAAACCAGCTTTTGACAAAGAAGTGAATCTTTAAACCAGGTACAGTAATTTTTGCAGCAAAAAAATTAATCTCTACTGAATAAATGTAATAGCAGACATTTTATGCAAAAATATTTTCACTCTAAATAAAAAATAGTTGAGCTTTTAAAAAAAAATAAAAATAAAAAAAATATGTAGTAGAATTTTCAACATCAAAGTATGAATTTTCAACAACATATTAATTTTGTATGAAAATTGTTTAATTGACAACCAAAAAAGATACATTTTTAGACAAAAACGATTAAGCTTTAACCAAATAGTTAAATTTCTAACAAAAAGCCAAATCTTATTTAAAAAATGTAATCCTTTATATTTTAACCGAAAAAGACCATGTTTCTATTAAAAGATATGAACTTTCACATGAGCTGGACGAATATTTAACTAATAAGATCAGTTTAAAACCAAAAATAAAAAAGATACAATCCTAAATTAGAAAAGTTAATTTTGATCAAGAAAAACCTCAATTTTGAAAAAATATTTAAGTTTTTATCCAAATATCTGAGTTTCCAATTAGAAGCATACATTTTTAACAAAGTGGTTTACCTTTTACCAGAGTAGTTACATTTTTGAAAAAGAGCGACAAAATTTCAACAAAATATTTAATTTTTTTAGATAATTATGAATTATCAAATAAAAATGGAATGCTTAAATTTTCATATGAGGAAAATAATTTTTAACAAAAAGAAAAGAAATTTGCAACTGAAATGATAAATCTTCTACCTCAAAATATACTTTGTAATAAAGGAGTTTATATTTGATATAAGTAGCTGAATTTCTAACCAAAAAGATGAATTTGTATTGAATAATGTAACATAAAATACTTTAAATAAAAAAATTTTATATTAACTAAAGAAAGTTCAATTTTTCAACCAAAAATATAAGTTAAAAAAATAATTAAAATGTTTACCTAACCACAGATATTCGAATACCAGAATCTTAACAGTGTTATATTTTAACATAGAATCTTCCACAAAAAAAAAATTCAATCAATAATGTTTTTCAAAATTTCGTTCTCATGAACGATAAAAGTAGTTGAATTTGTTTCAATGTAAGTTTATTTTCAATAGACATATTTTTATTTTTTTTAATAATTTATATTTTTATTTTTCAAGTAAAATTTGACCAGAACATCGAACTTTGTAAGAAATGAAGTTCAATTCAGACTTCATTCTTCATGTTCTGAATTTTCTACTCAATTAAGTATTGTCAAAGAGTAAGTTTTTCAATACTCTGTAGGCTTTGAGGTACACATTCTCATCGGGACACTCGCGCTGCGCGCTCAATTTCCGTCCGATATTTGTAAACAGGTTTTGTTAAATCTTTTTTTTTCTCGTAACTTTCGTCGTTTTTCCACAAATTTTTTTTATTATTTTTTTTCAATGTTATTTTTCACGAATAAAACAAAAAGTACGCGTCCTATCAAGAAGTGATTCTTAACGAAATTGTAGATCTTTTTTCGAATAACCATTTTTATTAATTCATCTTTTTCGTATCCTACATAGTTTGTCCACAAAATGGAATTTCTTATTTTCCATTATTTTTTGTGCAATGAAAATTTGAATCTTCGATTTTTGGAAAAAATCCAGAAATTGATTACAATAATCTTGTAGGGCTTTCAAAAAGAAATGTTTTTCTTATCTTGACTTTTTTTCATATCGTGCGTTTTTCGGCTTCAAATTTTGATTTTCGGTTGATTAAAACGATTTTAAAAACGCTATGACTCTGAGAATTTTGATCTTATCGAAAAAAGTCATTAGGATAAATTGTTTTTTTTAATACTATAAATATACGTACATAAAATTTTTAAATTCAGAAAAAACTGGCCTCAAAAATTTTCAAAATGCGCTCACTTTTTGAATTTTCATTAAAAATGGCTGTTTCACAAAATTGTCCTTTCTTTTAGAACCGTAAAAAAGTGTGCCAAAGATGAAATTGATTTGTTCATTTTTGCGAGAGTTATCGTGTTTACGGACGGACAAACAGACAGGGTGTCTCGAAATTTGGAGATCCATTGAAAAAGTGTAATGTCAAATTTCCGACAATTCTAATACTTTCTCAATCATAAATGATGAGAATGTAAAAAACTACATTTGCGAATAATTTACTCATTAATTTTTAAGGTAATTTTGCATAAAGCAAATAAATTTCAATGTCACTGTTAGCAAACATCTTAAAATCATTTCAGAATTTTTGATAAGACTACATTTTTTCTTAGCATATGAATGCGTCTTACATATAATGAAATAAATCTTCCTGAATAATAAATATATCTTACTGCGTAAGTTACATATCATTATTGACGAACTAAAAATATTGACACATAAAAGCGTTGGATTTTTCCTCCTTGAAATTTTTGTACACTCTAACAAGATGATACTTATGATTATAAGGCATTGGAAAAATACAAGTACAATTTTTTTTAATTGTTCAAATACTTTTTTTGCATATATATGTATCTCAAAAAAAAATGCTTAGCACATGAAACACCTTATAAATGAATAAGAACTAATACAAAATTTAAAAAAAACACTATAATGATTACTGAAAATTAAAATTCACGCTTAACTGAACTTTTAACCTATACAAATTTATATTTCTTTTTAAAGCTGGGAAATAATTTACTTTCTTTCTGAAAGTAAATTTTTCTTTGTGAAAATTAATTATGCTATAAAGAATATCTATTGTTGAAAATATAGCGAATATTTCTGACGCTTAATATTGTAAACAATAGGATTAATGGAATCAATAAATATTGAGAAGGTTCTAGAATAAAAGACCTCTATTTGTAAAACAAACCCTTATAAACAGTACTTTTTTAAATTTTTTAATGTCAACTTCAATTAATTCTTTTGTTAATATTATTAAAAATTAATGTTACTAATTTACTCATTATCTCTCGTTTAAATTTGATCTTTTCTATAGTGCAACACTTTTTTATTAATTATTCTCAAAACAAAAACGATTGCGATATTTAAAGAAAATTTTTAATCAAACATTTAAAAAAATTTTTTGATAACGTTTTTAATAATTATTTTTTCAATATCAATTTAAAATTCATGTTACTAATAATTTGCGTTTAAAGAAGTTAAATCGCAATAATTTATGTTTCAAAGAAAAGTTTGGTTGCATATTTTATTCATTATCTCTCGTTTACGTTGTATTTTTTATAGAATAATACGTAATTGTTAATTATTTGCAAAGTAAAAAAAGATTGCAATATTTAAAAACTATTTTAACAAAATGTAATTTTTTTCTAATATTTTTATAAAAACTTAAATAAATTATTTGATTGATATTATTAAAACTTCATGTTGCCAATAATGTCCATTACAAAATCGTTTAATTGCTTATTTTTATTCATTATCTCGTTAAACTTTTTCTTGTATTTCACACTTTTTTCTCAATTATTTTCAACATGACCGAAAAAATTGCAACTTTAAATTTAATTTTAATCAATTAAAAATGTTATTAAATTTCTTGACGCAACTTTAATAAATTATTTAATCAATATAAATTTAAAATTCATGTTACCATTCATTTTCGTTAAAAAAAGTCTATAAAATTTTTACTCTATATATGTTACTGAAATCAAAGATTTTTTGTATAGTGCAACACATGTTGTCAATTACTCTTAAATTGAACAAAAAATATTGCGGTCTTTAAACGCAAATAAAATGAATTCAAACTGTTTTCAAATTTTTTTATTACATTTTCAATTTTATATTTTACTCATTATCTCTCGTTTAAATTAAAAATTTGTATAGTGTAACGCTAATTTTCTCATTATTTTTCATGTGAACAAAAAATATTGCTATCTTTAAAAATAATTTTAAATAAATAAAAATACTTTCAAATATTTCATAAAAATTTCAATTAATTATTTGATTAATATTATAGAAAATTTATGTAAACAATAATTGGCGTAAAAAAATCGTTTAATTGCATATTTTTACTCATTATCTCGCTGAATTTTCCTAACATTTCATAATAACATTAGCATTAAAGCACTTAGAAGTTGAGAAAAAATTACAAAACTAATTTTAAATTTGAAAAGTTTTAAAAAAACTTCTACATTTCTTAATATCTGAAATTAAAATTTTAAAGCTTTTCAATGATGTTTTATCTATTTTAAATGGAAATAATTTAACTTCTAATTTACGAAGAATTCACTTGTTTGATTGTTGATTCATCATTCTAGTTGGCAAACCTTTTTTTTTTGTTCAAAATTGAACTATTTTTTTTTTTGAAGTATTTGCTTTAAGATTATTTTTCCAAGTTAACATTTTTTTACACTGAAAATTAAACTTGTATATGTTTGGTTCAAAATTTATCTTCTTAAGTTTAAAATCCAAATATTTGGTTTAAAATTCCTGTATTTCTTTGGAAATTTGAAATTCTGATAGAATATTTAAGTTTCTTGGTGACTAATTCCTTTTTTTTTGGTGAAAAAATTCTTTAAAAATTCAAACATTATATTGAAAAATCATGTGCTTATTAAAAATCCGTCTACTTTGAAAATTTATCTTATTGGTTCAAAATTGATCTTTTTGGTTGAAAATAAGTTTTTTCTTATTTAGAATTAACTTTTTAAACCGAAAATGCAGCTTTCACATTTTTTTCGAAAAGTGATATTTTTATAGAAACTAAAACTTCTTGGTTAAAAATTATACTATTTATTTGAAATTTTAAATCAATTTTATTGAAAATTAAGTTTTTTACTAAAAATTTAATAAATCCATTTTGAGTTAAAAATTGATCTGCTTTAGGTTGAAATTCATGTATTAGTTGAAACTTAATCTTTTTAATTAAAACCTCAATTTTTTGATGGTCGGAGATCTACCATTTTAGTTGAAAATTAACTTCAACTATTCCAGTTTTTTGCGAAGGAAAATTGACTTTTTTAGTAGAAATGTAATCTTTTTTTGTTAAAAAAAGGATATGTTTTGTAAAAAATAAATCTATTTTTTAAGAATTCATTTCTTTGGTTGAAAAAACATGCTCAGTTAATTATTCGGCCTTTTTCATAGAAAATCTATCTTTTGGATTAAATGTTCCACTATTTAATGAAAAATTCATATTTTTATTTAAAAATTATATTTTTAGTTGCAAGTTTATTAATTTTGCTAAGCTCTTTTTTTGTTGTGTTAATCTGAAAACTAAACTGAAATGTGTAAAATTTATTGAGAGACAAATTTTATAAGCATTAATATTATAAATCTTGCATGAGTAAGATTGGCTTTATGCCTAGAAGAATTTAAAAATTGGGATATTGTAGCAACTCTGAAAGAGGCACTGTTCGATGCAAATAATGTTTTCTATTACTTGAAATTATTTTACCATTTAAATTAAGCGCCTTTTCCAATTTGAAGCGATACATTTTGCCGCGAAATTTAAATAAAGTAAATATTACTAATGAAGATAAAAAATGAGATTTTTTAAATCCTAAGTCAAAGTGCTTATAAAATCTTACATAATTCTAAAAGCATTTTAGATAATGGTGAAACAGTATAAATATATAATTTTTAACGTTATAAGTAATTCAATGGTCTACCTTACATGCTGTAAAAGTATAAAATACATACTCAAACAGTACGCTGTTTTCGATTTTCAGACCTTGAACTAGTTAATTTGCCTAGCTGTGGTAACACACACAAAAATTATTTGTTTGAAACAAGACAATTGGAAGGAAACTGGAAAAAATATTTTTAGTCCTTGAATAAGCAAAACAGGCTAGTATTAAAGTTTCACAAAATAGTATAAAATCTCAAAGACTTCATCTAAAAAGCTCGTAGTATGTTCGCTACATGAAAAATTATTTAATTGACGTGCTAAGCTCCAACCTGAAACACAGTTATGAAATATCGAAAACCCAAGAATCTTGGTAAAACCTTGAAAGATTGAAAAGATTATTTGAGGAAAAATCAACGAAAAAGTTTTTATTGTAAATGCCGTCTAGTTTCTTCTACGTTATCTACATCAAAACATTGAGTCGCTTTTATATAAAGCAGCAAGTGTTTTTTTTAAAATTAGTAGTTTTCTGTTAAGAAATTTTAGAAGAGTCAGTTTATTCACCCACGAATAAAATGAGGGGACTTTTCGGCGTGATTGTCACCTGCATGCTTTTCTTTAAAGAAATTGGTAAGAATAATAATATTTTTATACTCCGCAAAAAGAAGGCTCCAGGGACATTATATACAGGGTGTCTCAGTACTCAAGGTACATTTTTATATTTTTGAACTTCTCATAAAAAACGCAGTCCAAAATAATAATAACGATTTGTTTAGTAGCTAATAATTAATGAGTAATAAACCATTAAGGACACGTTAATCAATTTTAACTTCCTTTAAGTATTTAGAATTTTATATAATTCAAACGAATTCATATGAGCCAAATCAATTCTTAGAATTTTGCTCCTTTGAACTCTTTTAAAGATTTTTTTTAAGTCTTTTAAAGATTTTTTTAAAAACTCTTTTGACACTCTTACAGTACAAATGCATTATTTTTATTTTCTTAAATTTTTAATCTTTTGCATTCACTAAATTCTACGCAATTATCGGATCACTCTTAAATTCTCTACATTTTTTTTTAATTTTGTGAATCCTTCTAAAATCTGTGAATTCTTTTTCATTTTGCGATTTCTCCTGAATTTTCAAAATTCTTCATAATTCTATGAATTCTTCCGAGTGCTATGCATTCTTCTGGATTCTGTGAATTGTTAAGAAATTTTTTTAATTCTTTAACTGTTCTGAATTTCTTAAATTCTCACGATATCACTGAATTTTTCAATTATCTTGATATCGTTATAATACACGCTGAATTATTCTAAGTTTTATTGAATATTTTGAATTCTGTAGAACTCAAACGAATTCTATAGAAATTATGAAGTTTTTTTATCCCTTTAAATTGTTTATCCCTTGAATTGTAATGATATCAAAATAATTAAAAAATATTATTTTCAAATTCAGTAGTATCGCGAAAACTCGAAAGATTCAAAACAGTTTAAAGATTCAAAATTTGTTTAACAATTAGGAGAATTCAGAGAAGTGAAATGATTAGGGAGAATTCAGAAGAATTTAGAGAATTCAAAGAATTAAGAAGTACTTAAAGAATGCAGAAGAATTCACCGGGTAGAGAAGAATTTACAGAATTTAAAGATTTTGAGAGAATTCAAAAGAGTTCAGAGCACTTATAAGCATTCAGACAAATGAGAAGAATTCAGAAAATTTAGAAGAATTTAGAGAATTGAGTAAAATTCGGAGGATACAAATTTACTTGCAGAAATTCAAAATAATAAATGTTGTTTTCAAAAGGTTTCAAGAGACTTAAAAAAACTTTAAAAGTATTCAGTGGGTTCGTGAGAATTAGAAAAAAATTCAGAACTGTTTAAAGAGTCGAGAAAATTTTAACAAAGTTCAGATAATTAAAAAAAAAAAATTCATAGAATAAAAAATATTTTATGGTGTATTGTAAAGATTTTAAGAGAATAAAAAAAATTTAATTCTCAGAGAAGTCAGTTAAATTCTGCTGAATTTAAAAATTCAAAGAAAGTTAAAATAATTCAACTTGTATTATAATCATTTTAGACAACTCAAACAATTTTTAAACAATTCCTTTCAAAGCAATTCAGAAAATTTAAGATAATAAAAAAGAATTTATAAAAATAAGCAGAATTTAGAGAATTCACCAAATTCTAAGGAATTCACACACCCCAGAATAATTCACAAAATTTAAGAGAGATCAGAGAATTTAAAAGAGCTGCGACAATTGAGAAGAATTCAAAAACTTCAAAAGAAATTCAGACAATTGAATGGAGTTCAAAGAATGAAAAAGACTTGGACAAATGAAATATAATGTATGCTGTATTGTAAAGGTTTCAAAAGAAATTTAATTTTTATGGTTTCAAAAGAATTTTTAAACAATTCAGTTTCAAATTAAATTTCAAAACAATTCATTCTAAAGCAAACCAGAAAAATAAAGAGATTAAAAAATAATTCAGAAAAATGAGAAGGCTTCAGAGAATTCACAAAGTTCAAAAGATTCCACAAACTCCAGATTATTTTGCAAAATATTAAAGAAAGTCGATTATTTAAAAAAAATCAGAGAATTTAAAATAGCTTAAGAAATTGAAAAGAATTCAAAAAAAAAACAGACAATTAAATGGAGTTCAGATAATACAAAACACTTTAAAATATCTATAGAATTTAAACCAATTCTACAAAATTTAAAATATTAGAAAAAATTTAAAATAATTCAACGTGAATTTCAATGATTTCAAGATAATTGAAAACATTTTTAACAATGCAGTGAAATCGTGAAAATTCAACAAATTCAGAACAGTTACTAAAATTCAAACAATTTGAAGACAATTAGGAGAATTGAAGCAATTCAAAAAATCTAGAGACTTAAGAAGAATTCGAAGAAATAAGATGAATATAGTGAATTCAGAAGAATTCACAGACTTGAAACGAATTCATAAAATTCAAAAGCATTCACAGACTGTAGAAGAATTCACAAAATTCAAAAGAGTCTGAAGAATTAAAAAGAGCTTAGAGAATTGAGAAGAATTCAAAAAATTCAAATAATTAAGTGGAATTCAGAGTTTACAAAAGACTTGGAAACATTCAAAATATTTTAGAAAATTTAAAAGAATTCAGAGAGTTCAAAAGTTATTAGAGAATTGAACAATTCAGCAGTGTTAAAGCCATGCAAAAGACTTGGAGAAATTCAGAAGAATTCATGGTGTATTGTAAAGAATTCAAGAGACTGAAAAAAAGTTCAAAATTTCAGCAGAATTCGTTTGAATTCTACAGAATTAAAAATATTAAAACAATTTAAAATAATCCAAAGTGTAGTATAATGATTTCAAGTTTATTATACATTTTTTTTATTCAGTTATATCGTGAAAATTCAACAAATTCATAACAGTTCAGAGATTAAAAAACAATTTTAAATCGATTGAGAAAATTAAAGCATTTTAGAAAATTTCAGAGAATTAAGAAGAATTCTGAGCCATAAGAAGTGTTTAGAGAATTCAAAAGAATTCACAGACTAAAAATAATTCCAAAAGTTTATAAAAATTTAGAGAATTTAAAACAGGTCAGACAATTGCGAAGTATTATAAAAATTCCAAAAAAATCAGACAATGGAGTGAAATTCAGAGGTTACAAAAGACTTGAATAACTTTAGAATAATTCACGGTGTATTTTAAATGTTTTATAGGATTTTCAAAAAAACTTTTAAGATTTGGTACAATTCGTTTGAATTCTACAGAATTGAAAATATTTAACTGTTAAAGTAATTCAACGTGTATTTGAATTTTAGAAGAATTCACAGACTTCAAACGAATTCAAAAAGTTCAAAATAACATGAAAAACTCAAAAGAGATCAGACCCTTTGAAAGAGCAGAGACAATTGGAAAGAATTCAAAAAATTCAAAAAATTGTAGACAGTGGAATTCAGAGAATACAAAAGATTTGGACAAATTAAAAATAATGCGTATTATAAAGGTTTCAAGAGAATTAAAAAAAATTCGAAAAAAATTTAAAGGATGAAAATTCTAAGAATTCATTTGGATTCTGTGAATTCTTTTGCATTATATAGCTTTTAAAACACTCGAAGGAAGTTTAAATAATGTAAAGTGTATTCCAAGGGAAAAGATATTTTCTAAGATTTAATATCTCGTCACTCAGTTGCCGTGTGAAGTTGCATTTTTGAAATTCACCATTCAATTCATTCTGACTTTAGATTTAAAAAAATTCTGAATTTATTTCAGAAGTATCAGTGATTTTGTTTTTAATCACATTGTTGGAAATAAAAAAAATCAATTCAGAAACTCACAGAGACAAAAGTAATCATTGTGATAGAATAAAAGTTTTATTTCTCAGCACTCAAAATTCATAACGTCTTTTTAATTAAAATCAAATGATTTTTTTATCTGTCAATCCAAAATCTTATTTTAGGATTAAGAAATTACGGCTTCGTAATTTTTTATCATTATTTATTATGAATATTAAATTAAAATTTTGTTGCTTTTTTGTCATTTCCATATTTTGTAACTTTTTTGGGACAATAATCAGCCGACTCCTCAATTTTCAACGGATCGGAGCTTTTTTGTGAATACTCGTAAAGAATCTGAATTTAATGTACGGGTGCACGTTTTTAAAATTTGTTATTTAATCATTTGTTATTTAACTTAAAATTTTCAATTGTTTCTATTTGCATTATTTACTTAATATTTTTGTAAAAAGGTATATAATAAGTAAATTAACTTTTTTTGAACAAAACTGTAATTTTTTAATAAACATTCTGCATTTTGTTAATTGTTATAAACAAATTAATGCATATATCTGTTAACTGCTGCAAATTCGAAATTTGAATCTATTACTCACATAGATTTTGTTAGAAAAATGTAAAGAATCAATTTTCAATTGCAAACAAGTACCAAAAAATAATAACAGTTAATAATTTTAACAATTTTTATAAACAAATTCACTTATGTGGTATTTATATGCAGAGAACATTTGTCTTTTTTGTGAAATGATTTATTTTCATGTAGAGAACAAGAATGGTATAGATTAGAGTTCCCTGGATTAATATTTTAGATTGTTATAAACAATTTTTATAAACAAACTCTCTTATTTGACACTTAAATACATAGACGATTTGTCTTTTCTACGTAATCATGTATTTTTATGTATAGAACAAGAACAGTAAACATTAGGGTTCCATGAAACAATATTTGTAATTATTGTGAATAGTTTTTATAAACAAATTCACTTATTTGTCATATGGATACGTAGAAAATTTTCCTTTTTTGTGAAATTATTTATTTCCATGTGAATAACAAGAATGTCATAGATTAGAGTTCCATGATATAATATTTTACATTGTTATAAAAAATTTTTATAAACAAATTCACTTATTTGACACTTATATACATAGAAGATTTGTCTCTTCTACGGAATCATGTATTCTAATGTAAATAAGAAGACCAGTACGCATTAGAGTTCCATGAAACAATATTTGTAATTGTTATGAATATTTTTTACAAAAAAATTCACTTATTTGTCATTTGTATACGTAGAAAATTTTTCTTTTTTGTGAAATCATTTATCTTTGTATGAATAACAAGAATAGTATAGATTACAGTTCCATGATATAATATTTTTCAGAATTATAAACGATTTTTATAAACAAATTTACTTATTTGACACTTATATACATACAAATTTGTCTTTTCTACGGAATAATTTCTTTTCATATGAAGAACAAAAATGATACACATTTGAATGTCATGAGAGAATAATCATCATTGTTATGAAAAACTTTTATAAACAAATTCATTTATTGGGCACTTATATGCATAGAATAAAATGTTTATAAAAATTGTTTATAATAATGTGAGATATTGTTTCATAGAATTATAATGTGTATTATTATTATTCTTTACATACAAATAAAGGATTATACAAAAAAAGTCAAATTTTCCATGCATATAAATGCCAAATGAGTTAATTTTTTTACCAGCATTGTTTATAGCAATGACGATTATTGTTTCATAACACTGTATGTGTACTATTTTTGTTCTTCATATGAAAAGAAATGATTCCGTAGAAAAGACAAATTTTTATGTATATAAAGGCCAAATAAGTGAATTTGTTTATAAAAATTGTTCACATTGTTTACTATTATCGTTATTTGGTGCTTGTTTGCAACTTAAAATTAATTCTTTACATTTTTCTAACAAAATATATGTTAGCAATACATTCGAATTCTTAATTTGCAACAGTCAACAGTCATATGCAATAATTAGTTTATAACAATTAACAAAATGCAGGATATTTATTTACAAGTTACAGTTTTGTGTTAAAAAGGTAAATTTATGAATTATATACCTTTTAACAAAAATATCAATTAATAGCGCTAAGTAAATATCGCAAATATAAAAAATTGCAACTTTTAAGTTGAATAACAAATCATTAAATAACAAATTCAAAAAACTTGCACCTGTACGTTTAAGCACGATTCTTCAAGAGTATTTAGAAAAAAGCTCTGATCCGTTGAAAATTGAGTAGTCAGCTGATTTTTGTCCCAAAAAAGTGCTTTTATCCCACTGTTCGACGCAAGCGCAATTCAAACAGTTTCCGAAATTGGGAGCACTGATTCCTGCTGATTTTAGTATCTAGAAATTTGTTTAGAATGTTTAATTATGAGATTTTTTCTGAAGGACAGGTCACAAGCGATTCACTGAAGCCGTTGTATTCATGACGCTTTTCGTATTTCGAAATACATTCTTGGCACTGCAAATTAATAAACCTTTTTTCATTGTTTCCTTACAGAATCATCAGGCCCAGCAAAGAGACTCAAATTGCAAAATGGATCATCTTCTAAAGAAAATGAGGATAATACAAATCAACGTACCAACCCTAGACGAGTGAGAAAACCTGACATTCGTGACGTTACGGTTGAATTTAAACACACCACAGATCCAGAAGAAACTTATCATCTGTATGGACAATATTATGCCGATCGTCATGAACCTCCAGCTTCATCAGGGGAGGCAGCTATGAAGTTGTATCATCAGCACTTCAGTGCTGGACCTAAGCATTTAAATTATGATAATTATAACAGATCTGGCCCTAAATTTCTACAGGAAGAAGCTGGCCTTAGCAATCACCAAACTTTAAAACATCATACTCATACTTTAGATTCAAGTAGACCACTTCCTGGCCGTTTAGATTTTCATGAATTGCCATTACAGATTAATCCCTGAAATGGAGGAGCTTCTCGATGGAGTTCAGGAGGGGGGTATCACAAATAACTCTTTACGATATGCAAGACGCCTCAAAATTTAAAAGAAATATTGTAATTTCACTTTAAACTATAACTATTATAATTTTAAATTCCATTTTGCATTCTAAATTGATGCCGAATCAGATTTGTAACAGTATTCACAAAAATATAGACTCAAGGAGTTGAATCCCTAAAGATGTTTTGACTTGTGTGAAAACTCTGTTAATTATATGGCTTTTGAAATCCTTTACGATATTTTATTTTATCAAATATTTTAAATATTTTGGTTAATTTCCGGAAATTTTGGGTAATTTAGGGTAATATTACAGGTAATGTATTATAAATTACCGTATGTTGCTCAAAATTCAATTTAAATATGTCTATACATTTTCGGAAATTTGTTAACATTTTCGGTCATTTATAGTAATTTTACAGGTAAAGAGGGTAAATTACCATCACCTACCTAAAATTCAATTGATAACATTTTTGTGTATTTATGGTAATTTATGGTAATATTACAGGTAATTTATCGTAACTTACCATAAATTGCCGAAAATTCAATTTCAAAATGTCTATGAATTTCCGGAAATATATGGAACTTCTCGGTCATTAATAGTAATTTTTAGGTAAATATGGTAAATTACTATAAAATAACCAAAATTCAATTTCAAACATTTTTATAAATTTCCGGCGATTTATGAATTTTTTGGTAATTCATGATAATATTGCATGTAATTTATTATAACTTACCATAAGTTTCCTAAAATCCAATTAAAAAATATTGATAAATTTCAAAAAATTGATAAAAACTTTCGTTCCTTTTTAATAGTTTACAGGAAAATAGGGTAAATTACCATAAACTACCCAAAATTCAATTTGAACATTTTCGTAAATTTTGAGTAATTTCTGCTAATATTACAGGAAATTTATCGTAACTTACCATAAACTGCTAAAAATTTAATTTAAAATTGTCTATAAATTTCCGAAAATGTATGGAAACTTTCGGTAATTTATGGAAATTTTACAGATAAATATAGTAAATCATGATAAATTACCCAAAATTAAGATTTTAAACATTTTTATAAATTTGCGAAAATTTTTTAAGTTTTTCGTAAGTTATGGTAATATTACAGGTGATTTATGGTAAGTTACAATAAATTACCCAAAAAACAATTTAAAAAGGCCTTACTTTCTGGAAATTTTTGGTATTTATGTTAATTTAACAGGTGAATGTGGTGAATTGTCATAAACTCCTGAAAATTCAACTATAAACATTTTGATAAGTTTTTTGACACTTTATAAAATTTTGGGTCATTCATGATAATATTGCAGGTAATTTATTACAATTCACCATAAATTACCCAAAATTCAAATTAAAAATGCCAAACTTTCTGAAAATGTATGAAAATTTTCGGTCTATTATCGTAATTTAACAGGTAAATATGTTAAATTACCATAAACTCCACAAAATCCAATTTTAAACATTTTTGTAAATTTTTGGTAAATTATGGTAATATTAGAGATTGCATATCGTAACTTACCATAAATTACCCAAAATTCAATTTGAAAATATCTATGAATTTGCGGAAATATAAGGAACTTTTCGGTCATCAATAGTAATTTTACAGGTAAATATGGTAAATTGCCATAAGTTACCCAAAATTCAATTACTATTTCATTATTATTTCAGGTAATTCATGGTAACTTACAATACGTTCTATTTAATCTTTTGAGATTTTACGAAATCCTCTACAATCCAATAAGCCTTCAAACCTTAAATCACTCAAAATAGGTTAAATTCAATCTGACCCTTGATTCCGATCCATCCATTCTAAAAATATCTGAAGGTGGAGGTTTTCTACAATCGATGGGTTTTCTCCGATCCCATGGTTTGCTACATTTTGAGCTTCACTTGGCCTTGATTTTGATCTGAGAGCATCAAACTAACCCTGGATTCGGATTCAACCACCCAAAAAACGTAGGAGAATAGAGGCTCTCTCCGATCCAATGGTTTTCTTAATTTTGACCTTCACTTGACCTTCATTCCGACATATCGAGGTCAAACTGACCCCGGTTTCAAGCCCACCAACCTCAAAAACGTATGCATGTGCAGGGTTAGCTTGGGGAGAAAAATTTTGTTTTGGTGTATTATGTAAGTCTTTTCAATGGACAAGGGTGGCGGAAAGTCTTACAAATCCTCACAAGGCTGAAAGTGATTGTAATTTCGCATTTTCCTTTGTATTGTAAGTTGATGCAAAATTAAAAACATCTTTAACATTGCACGTTCATTAAATATAGATTCGAGAAGTTCAGTCCTTCGTGAAATCTGATTCACGCCTTTCAAGAAATTTTCTATAATACCTGAAAATATCTGTATTCGTTTGAAATCCCATTAACTCTTTTTGCAAAAATGTATAAATTCCTTAAAACATTTTATATCATGTAAAAATATTTGGAAATTATTTTAATTCTATAGATATCATACAGAGTCGTGGATATAATCTAATTTTATTAGAAGGTGCTTTCAATCACTAAAATCTACTGCAATATTTTGATATCTTACGATATACCTTTAAATCATTGTATTTTATTTTAAATTTATTTATTTATTTAAAATGTACTAAAATTATTTTAAATATGTGGAAATCTTTCTGAGTCTATCAAAATCCCTTTTAATATATATTAAAATCCATGCTGATGTTTTAAAAGCCATTCAAAATTCTAGGATTTCCTACAAATCCTTTGTATATTTGATACTTATTTCAAATTCAGTTGAATATTTCAAAATCTTACGAATACCTTCAAAATCAGTGGATTTACTTTGGAACGAACTTTAAATTATAAAAATCCTTTGAAATCTCGTTAAAATATTTAAAATCCCTTTAAACCTCTTTAAATGCATTAAATTCCTTTAAAAATCTTTGCAGAGATTTTCAACTTTCTCAAATGTCTTTAAATCTCTTCAAATCTTTAAATCCCGAAATTGTATTTTAAATTTCTTCAAATCCTCACAAGCCCTTAAAATCTGTGGAAGTTCCTTATAACCTCTCTAAATCGGTTAAAATTCAAAAAATCTGAAAAGTATTTCGGAGCCCCCCTGTCGTATACTCAACCATTTGGCTAGTATTATCATGGCTGACGAGAGCGGCTTATTCTACTGCTCGCTTGCAGCAATATACCGGACACGCAGTGGATGATGACTTTATGGTCAGACACCGGTCTATCTCCAGCGTCCGCGCGCAGCATTCTTCAATCACGTTGCGACTGAATGTCTGAATGACTGAAAAAAACAAATTCGACACAGTGGAGTCCACATCAGGATCGCTCGCACGCCAGTTCTTTCGAGTCAAATCCAAGACTAGAAATTAATTTGCCAGAGACTCGTAAAATCTAGGCCTTTAGAATCGGCCGCAAGAGTCGAGGAACGGACCTGAAGTAGGATCGCAAATCAAGGTCTATTAAGTTAGCACTTCAACAATTGAAATTCCCAAATTTCATTAAATCCGAACTTTGAGTTATTTTTTATATGTATGGCCGATTTTTAGGTTCTTCTACTTTTTTTGAGAACTCGTATTTCGAGTGAAGGTGCAAGCTTGAGAGGTTCTCCTTGCAAACCATCTGTGGAGCATTCTCAGCGATTTTCCGGTAGCCTGATCAAAGTCTTTGCATCCTGGCCCATTTTTTTTACATTTATTAGTGTTTCTTAACAAAAGATAATAATCTCGAGTAATTAATTTGAAAATGACGGAATGAGAAGGTTCGCATGCTTAAAGCTTTCTTCAGGTCTGATCTTTTCGAGGAGGACTCAAATTGAAGTACTTCATGCTCGGAGCACACTCCGGGTCTTTCAGACCCTTAAACAATTATAAATACTTTTTCAAACAGTACGAATCAATTATATAATATTTGAAGAATATCTAAGAATTTTTGCAAGCTGATCGAATGGGAAGTTTTAAAATGGTAGAACGCGGAAAAGTCCACAGGGTCTCACAGACCCATGGTGTGCTCCGTGATCGAAAACATAGATGTGTACTCGGAGGGTTAATATGTAGAATTGAGATAAGGAATATAATTCTCTGTGTAACATGTTTCCTTTTTTTATTAATGACTACAGAATAAAATAATAAGGAAAATTGGTTTATTGGAACCCCTATCTTGAAAGCTTTTATTTTCAGTCTGATTTGCTTTATGGATGGCTTAAATTGATTATTTTGGCATATAGAATTATGATATGAAATTAAATTCTCTATTCTACATTTTCTTTGTGAATCGCTGCTAAAACATAAGGCAAAAATGGTATATTTTAACCAATTTATGCATTAAAAATTTTAATTTGTAATTGAGAAAAAAAGAATGTTTTAGTTGAGTTTTGAACTAAAAATGTCCATTTTTTCATTGCTGAAATTTTTTATGGAATGTCTGAAGAAAATCGGATAAAAATAAAACCTTTTAGCATCGGGGTCTTTCGAGACGAATTTCTTTATTTTTCTTAGTTTTTGATCACTGATAAAAAGAAAGATATCATAAGCGGATGAAAATATTTTTCCTTGCAGCCTACCTGACCCCAAAAATTAAATTTCTCTTCCTTAATCTTAAGTTCATCAAAGGACAAAATTCAAGCTTTTTTCTAGCCCAAGAAAATTTAAAAAAATTGTTCTATCAAAAAGTCAAATGCATATTTGACCTACGTCAAACTTTTACTGTTATTTCTTTTAATTTTGTTTTTACTTTTCTCACTATAGGAGGCGGTTTTGCTTTATGAGCTCTACACACTTTATGACCACTTATCAAAAAAACTATAATTTTTTAAAACTATTTTCTTTTGTCTCGTTTTTCTATAAATTCTCTATTTTCACATTGATTTAATTGCTGTAGTTTAAACATATTATGTAAATATTATATTTAAATTTATACATACAACCTTGTACAAAAAAGCCTTAGAGGCTTTTAAATGCATTTTAATTTATAAATTTTAATTGCATTAGTCTGCTTCATTTATTTACATCAAAATATTCTCTACTATAGAAATTTTACAAAAAAATATGATATTTTTAGATGTTTCAAGATTAAAGCTAAGATTCATTAAATTATTTTTTCTAATGCTAATAGTTTGCTAGGCAATTAATTCTTTCAAATAAAATAGTATATAAGTTGTATTGAGAGTATTCCATGAAATATTTATAGAGGATTTTAAATATCAAGTCAAGTCAGATTTAATGTTCAGCGACAAAAGCAATAAAATTGTGTATTGTATAAGGTTTTACCATTTAAAAACTAACTTATTTGTTTTCTAAACGCAGTTCATTGAACAAATAAACTATTTATCAATTATGTCTATAGAAGATGCAAACACGTCCGCAAATAAATGATAAGACGCTGCAAATGTATATCATTCAACCAGAATTCGGAGAACGTGGACCTCAAACAAACAATGAAATACTAATTCATTGTTGAAACACATTTATGGTCAAATAATGAAGCATTTAATTAAAAACTCACTGTTTTCAGTTTAAAATTAATTTTGTCAACTGGAAATTTAACTAAAAATTTTTTATTAAAAGCTGATCACTTTTAGGTGAAAATCCATTTATTTTGTAGAAAAATGATCTCAGTAAGTAGAAAATTCGACATTTGCTTATAAATTCTTCATTACATTTTTTAAATTAATTACCTTGGTCGATAAAATAAAATCATTACTTTATTACGTTTTTTGTTGAGAATTCATTGTTTTTGAAACTATTTTTTATTAAAATTTTCTGTTTAATTTTGTTTCAATATAAACTATAACATTTTTTAACAATCCAGTGAAAACAGGAGAAAAAAGAGGACTTTTTTAAAAATGGTGTGAAGAGAAAAATTGGGGGGTTGCATGTTTAAATAAATTTTTTTAACTGCAAATTTTTTAATAACATGTTTTTTTTTAATATCAGAAAGGCTAAAAGTACGTGAATTTTGTATCGCTGTTATTATTTTAATAAGATTTTCAATTTATTTTTATCAAGTTTCCAAGGATACCCGAATTGAAATTAAAGAATTATAAATCAGATTAAAATCTAATTTAAAATCCTATTCAACGCCCAATAATCAAGTTAATGAATAAAACTCCTGAAAAAAAAACAAATTTAAATTTAAATTTCGTTGAAATTCTTTAAAATTTTCTTACCTGGATAAGGGTGCTGTATGATTACTGAAACGTAGTTAAATATTATTTTCAAATATTTCTTATTGTGATTTGATCATAATCAAAATAAGAAAGACGCTAGAAATTTCTAAAAAAAAGAAAGGGGATTTCGTTGTCAAGATATTTTTTTAATTAAACTTTTTCTGAAACAAGATCTATTCTCAACGCTCCTATGGGAATCGAACCACAGAACTTCCGAATGCCGATCGAATGTATTTGAGAGATCGAAAAAATATTTTTTTTTTCAGAAATACACGCTATCTCAAGCCAGGCATGAGCAATGAGAATTCATCATTTTCTAAAGAAAATTTAATTTTATAAAATGAAAACATTTATTTTCTATCCAGTCTGTAATGACGTCTAGTGTTTTTTGTTATTTGAAGAGTTTGCTTGATCGATAGGTTCATTTCCATTTTCACGGTTAGGGAAAAGATATCCACACTGATTGATGGTAACTATCTTTGATGATAATACAGATTCCTTTAGATTACTTTTACTTTAAAATGTTACACCTGGCTTGAAATAGTGTGTATTTCCGAAAAATTCTTCTTCTTTCGATCTCTTTTATAGCTTAGAGAGAAAGCTTCCGGCCGGCAACCAAAAGTTCTGCAATACAATTCCCAGTCGAGCCAAGAGAGTAGATCTTCTTTTAGAAAATTATTAATTTTAAACATTTCCTTGATCAAAAATCATTTCCCATCTAGTCTGCAATGACGCTAAATCTTTTCTGTTGTTTGAAGAGTAAACTTGATCTATATATATATATATATATATATAATTTAAAATTTTTCATAAGGACAACCCAGGATTTCGCCAGGAGCGTGTGCTAATCTGGAAAATTGCACCCGCTGCCAGCGAAATCGCGGTAAAATTTCAGCCACAACCACGTCTCACGACCATGAGATAGATGGTTACAGTCTGTAATGGAATCAATACGACGATCCAGCCAAGGCCTCGTGCACTCTAAGAACACGGAGCGATCCAAGGACTACCACCTTCGGAATTTTTCCCGCAAGTGTTTTAGCATATTGTCGACACGCAGGGGTGCTTTTTAGATCACTAGCGAGAGAAAGCTTGGCACCTCTAAGAGCACCGATGATAAGGACGATTAGTTTAACAGAATATTCTGGGTACAATCGTTGCAACTCCCTTATAAGGTCTCGATACCTCTCTTTCTTTTGATTCTCCATGGCTATGATATTTTTGACAGCTTGTGCCGAAAATTCGATAACGAACATGGTTCGCTTCTCGAAGTCAAGAAGAACTATGCCAGGCCTCGAGTGAGGAAAAGAAACAATTGTCGAGAATATAAAGTTCCACTGTATGCGGCCCTTCCCATTCTCGACAATTGACTCAATTTCCCCAGGAGCATTTAGAGGAGCGATATTAAGGTTAATGCCGTAAGAGTGATAGAGATGGTAATAAAGCAGTCTTAGTGTCGCATTGTGCCTTTGAATGTAGGTCGTTCCCGCGTGTGTTGGACAACTAGATAGTATGTGAGCTAAATGCTCGGGGTGTGCATGGCACGCCCTACAGCTATCATCGGGAATGTCTTGGCTCGAAATGTGGCGACGGTATGTTAAGGTGGAAATGACACCGTCTTGGCATGCAAAAATGAAACCCTCTGTACCAGACTTCAATCCGGGCGATTTGAGGAAAGCAAACGTTAGCTCACAAGACATTGACTGATCCTTCACATTTCTGTGGAAGATACCGTGCATCCTCTTATCGAGCAGCTATTCACGAAAGTTTTTCTCTTGTGCTTTCTTAATTCGGGCTTTCAGGGGTGAGTACTCAAGATAGATAAGATTTGTTGCATTTTGCTCACCCCTGATACTGAAGTTAAGTCCGAGTTTTTCAGCAGCCTCCTCCGCTGCTTTGTACAGAAACGCTCCTTTGCCCACTCCTTTGTGATTCCTTACCATTTTAAGAAGAGGGTCTCTTCCATTTGCAACTCTATGTACCGTACCCAGAATAATCCTATTCTGAAGGCATTCAAGACTCAATATTCCGCGACCACCTTGACGGCGTGAGATGTACAGTCGCGGAACGAAAGACTTAAGATTCATGTTTTGTTCATGTTCTTAACCTTTCTTGTCCCAATATCAAGGGATCTGAGCTTGTTCTTCGTCCATGGAACTACTCTAAATGAATAGAGTACTACCGGGACGGCAAGCATGTTCGTTGCAGATACTTTGTTCCTCGCCGACAGTTCGGAAGACAAAATCTGCCGGATGAGACGTTTGTATCTGCTTCGGAGAGTATCCTTTATAGATTTAACATCCTGAATGCGGTTCTGTGGCACGCCCAGGTATCTATAAGTCTCTTTAGCGCAAAGCTGTCGTATAGCGCTTCTATCAACGAGCTCAAGATCTTCAGGGATGCCATTAAGTTTTCCTTGCTTTAAATAAACCTTGGCGCATTTGTCTAACCCAACTTCCATTCCAATTTCCTTAGTATATCGTTCGAAAATCCCTAGAGCTAGATGTAGTTGCTCTTTGTTTTTAGCATAAATCTTAAGATCGTCCATGTAAGATACATGAGTGACCTTGTACTTTCGATCTGCAGGTTTGCCGCACAAGTACGCGTCGGAATGGCGAAGTGCTAGAGATAGTGTTAGAGATAGTTTTAATACTTTAAAACAAAAACATTCTCCTGCACTAATTTGCAAGGCTTTTGAAAGAAAATTACTAAAAAATGTGTCTAATACACAGAAGACAAAATAATTTATTTTAGGACAAATTTAAATAAAATCTTTAAAATTCCGATATTTTCACAAACTACTGGATTACTTTATTTTAAAAAATCTCTATAAAAGCGCGAGACATTTATTAACCTTATCATTTCCATTTAAAAAAAGTATAAGAAAGAAGAACTGAAAAAGAATTTTAAAAAATTCTATAAAAATATTCTGTTGAAATAATGGTTGATCAATAGAAATACATAATGATTTTTAGTGTTATTAGTGAATCAACGAGATTTCAGACATGCTTTAAACAAATATTTTTACTTAGAATTTAACTTCAAAACTGTCACGTCATGCGACTTTTATAATAATAATAACTAATTATAAACATTTGATTATGATTGTGTAACGTTTATACTCAATAATGAATCAAAAAGTTAAATGATTATATTCAACATCCAATTATTATTGTAAACAAACATATTATTCTTAAAGTCATTCGTGAAGATCAGATTTGTAAGGAACGACGCAACAGTGTAAGGGTAACTCAACAGCCTAACGTTAATTAAAAAGCAATAAATTAAATTACAAGGAAACCAGAGAAGGCAGCTGCATTTTCAGTCCCATACGTTTCCGAAATACTGGTACCTACACTACTCATCTACATCATTTAGACATTTTGACCTACTTATTTCTGTGATGGACAACAGCATCTTAAATCTAAAAGCAATAAATATCTTGATCAAGATGACAGCTATAGGAAGGTGAACCATTCACACACAACCAAAAGGACACTCGCAAATCTAATGCTTTTTTACGCATTATAATATCTTACCATTTGACATCCAGAATGGGATACCATATATTTCGGTAACTGCACCATTCTCCATATTTGAGAACATCACTATTTTTAATGACTGATTAGCTATCTTACTAATTACCCTAATTCTAATATCAATCACCCCTACGTGAATCTAAGAAAGGATCTTGTAAATGAATACAGTAGATTTGGAAGCAGAGTTAAGTTAAGTTTAGTCAGTTTAGTTTAGTTTTAGTTTAATTTGTTCCCGTTTAGTTGATTGTACTTCAGCCCATAGTTTTTAGACCAGTCTCAGCCCAGTCTCAGTTAGGCAAATTCAGTTTATAACAAAGAATCTCTGAAACCCTAAACTCCGGTCCAATATTTCTGGCCCGTCAACCATATAAATATCAAATCTACTAAGAAAATCTTATGTGTGGAAGCCCGACTCGAGAACACTTGCCACAAAGGGGCAACGCAGGCCAGATATGTTGACCTTATCATCTCAGTCTGTAGAGCCATATTCAGTATTATCCGCCCCCTGAGGGTACCCATACAGGGTGCCAACAAAAGCAAAATATAATTTTAGTTTGAGGAACGAGGGAGCGAATTATTTACTCTCTACGCAAAAGAACTTGGTAAGTAATCAAATATTATTTAACACCTATACAGTCTTCTTTTTTATCGATAAACATTTCATTAATTGGCAATCCTTATTTAAGGTGGATCAAACAATCAAATAACTCGAGGTAATCCGGAGGTTTGTAAAAAAACAAGCACCCAGCTGAAAGCAGGAAACCACCCAGTTTGTAAAATTTGATCTCTCGAAATAAATCCTCATTGTACTCAAATAAATGTGAATTAATCTATAAATTCCGAATATAATTAATTCATTTCTTTTAATCGGTAGTTATCCTCATTTCAGCTTTATAGCTTATTTAAAACTGGAATCTAGAACGAGAAACCACTTTAAATTAAAATGAGGTACAAGGTAGGTTACTAGGCAGTCTGATAAGTACCTGAAAATTCTAAGAGATGGCATTAGTACTCACTAATGTGAACCATTTTCGTCGAGCTTGATCCTTTAAATGACGCCTGTCAAAACTTCAGCCATTTATGTTCACGCATTTACAAGTTGCAGCACTGAGAAGCGACTAACCTCCATGTTTTTTTTTTATGGAAAAATATGAGTGTCGAGTTTTGATCAAACACTACTATCTTCGCAAGAAAACGATATCCGAGACCAAGGCCAAGCTGGTTAAGTATTACCCGGACTCTGCACCGCCGATTGGAACGATTCATAAGTGTAATGCTGTAGGCATATCATTGGAACGTGTGGGCAATATCGTGCATTCAGTTTTGGGCATGAAGAAGCTCTGCGCGCGATGGGTGCCGCGTTTGCTCACAGTGGACTAAAAACGAATTCGTGTTACAACTTCCCAGCAGAATTTGGCATTATTTTCGCGTAAGCCGACCGAGTTTTTGCGCCTATTCATAACCATGGATGAAACCTGGATCCACTACTACACTCCTGAGTCAACGCAATAGGCAAAACAGTGGGTTCCACCGTTCCAAAGTGCTCCGAAGCGTCCAAAAACGCAACAATGTGTCGGAAAGGTTATGGCCTCCGTATTTTGGGATGCACATGGCATAATATTCATGGACTATCTTGAAAAAGGTAAAACCATAACCGGAGCATACTATTCATCATTATTGGACCGATTGAAAATCGAAATCACCGAAAAACTACCGCATTTGAAGAAGAAAAAACCGCTTTATCATCACGACAATGCACCTGTTCATTCATGCTTAGTTGCACAAGCAAAATTGCATGAAATCGGCTTCGAATTGGTTCCTCAGCCACCGTATTCACCAGACCTGGCCCCCAGCGACTATCACTTGTTCCCTAACCTGAAGAGATGGCTCACAGGTAAGCGTTTTTACTCAAATGAGGAGTTCATAGCTGAAACTGAGGCGTATTTTGGATACCTTCCGATCGAGTACTTTTCGGACAGTATCAAAAAGTTAGAAAATCGTTGCACTCGCTGTATCGACCTAAAATGAAAGTATGTTGAAAAATAAAACCGACTTTGGCCAAAAAAAACGACTCCGTGTTTCATTTTTCAGGGACTTATCAGACTGCCTAGTAAATTAAAAAATCTGAACCTAACCTATAAATAAATACGTCACTTTACACGCAGGAAAAAGAAATGTATCTTTAACTTATCAAGAAATGTAAATGGTTTCTTGTAACCGTAACATTGTAAACTGCTCTTAATAAGAGGGTTAAAATGTCAAAAGCACTTAACATTTCGTAAATGTTACAATGAAATTTAGGTTAAATCAACGGTATTCCTTCAGTAAAATAAAACTCAATTTCCTCGTATTATATACTGTACGACATGTAAAATCCACAGAACCGAGATTTACGTAGTAACATATTAGTATTACTTTACATAGCTCGCCCCTAAAGTCGCAACGCAACCTATCCGCGCGGAGCACCGGGTGAATTTACGACGCAATCGGCAATGAATGGATTGCATCACCTGAAAAACATTCCTTTGTGACATTTCTGTGACATTCGTCACATTACTCCATATTCCCACTTTGCAAGGAAGGGGTTTTATGAAAATAATACAGTTTTGGATCACGCAACTCATTCACAGATTACGTACACTTGATAGTTTATTGGAGCAAGACGTGTTTTGTTCCGTGCCTGTTTCAGCTGACATAAAGATATGAGGTAAATACTAGAACTTTTTTTTTTGTTCCGCGATGACATGGTCGCGTATTAAGAAGTCGTTTCTAAGGTCGCTACTCTCAGTTACAAATGCATTTCATAATTAATTTACATATCGCAATTCGTATAATAATGTAGTGGTTAAGTCTATTGACTTGCGTGCTTAGGTTTATGCGTTTGAATCCCACTCATTGCGTGCGAAATTTTAATTGTATTATAAGCATTATAACTTACAAATACCGATTAATTATAAGTATATCCAAAAATATTTATAAGAAATAACCGTGCGCTTATTTATTAATTATTGTTGAACAATACTTTTTCCCAATTTATAGTGCTGTCTTAACTGTAGTCTACGCCGATAACATAATTTAGATATCATTATAGTATTCATTGAAGTGACATGATAATTCGTAATTGCAGCATCCAGAAACTGTACAGAATACCGACTGTACTTGGAGGATCGGTAGATTTAACTTGGTTTTCAGTGAAATATTTTTGCACAAATATTTATCGCACAATAGGCCCTATTGGGGTCCTATCGAGGGCCCCCAACATTAATTGGGAAATAATTAGGATTCTTGTTAAGGGCCTGACCAAATTTCCTTTGACGCCCCTAACAATTTTGCGTAACCAAACTATTACAGCCCCTAACAATTTTCCCAATGCGAACCCTAATAAAAATAGAAAACCCCCATCAGGCCCTCAACAATACCCCGTTAAGATTTCTTGACGGAATAGTAAAGATATTCTATGTTCATTCTACGTATTTATAATCTTTCCTAGTTAGAAGAAATCACCCTGGCGGGAATTGAACGCGGGTCTCCGGGGCAGCAGAGCGGAGATATTTCCCTGTGATAAAACAAATTATAAAGTTTAGGAATTTTATCATCCTCATGAACTTCGGCGCATGTAATGACGTCATTTGGTACTGAATCACGAGGCAATTGTTTTTTCTTTCATTGCACCTTTCCATTGAAAACAGTCATTTTTCTTAACTGTTTTGCAACTTATGTTATTTCAACTGCTAGTTATTGCAACTACGGTTTTATCATTTAATTTGTGAATATTACTTTTTTCAACTTCAATCTGCTATCGAAAATATGAATTTTTCTAACTATAAATGGCAATTATTAGGTTCGTAGCATATTTGTAAATGAAATGGAAAATGTATTTCGAGAAAAGTTAGTACACAATTTAAATAATTTGTGCAATAAACCTTAAGTTTAGATTTTACTCATGGTTCATCGTAAGCAACTTTTCACAAACATGTACTGCATAAATAATTCCTCTTTTTTCAATGCATTTAGAAACAGATTTTTTTCATTAATTTATCTATATTTATATCAATTTGCACTAGCCATGTTCAATAATTAATGTTTTTAACGTACAATTCGTTGACAGGTGAGTGTCGTGGCTTTGTCAGCCTTCCATAATATCAGTGCTACCATAATAACAGTTTCAAATTTGGCTAAAGTTTTGCAAACTGTAACCTTTACATACATTCGATGAAGAACAATCAAAGTTTATAGGTATTTCAATACACAGGATCTCGAAATCAATAGCGCCTTCTAGGAATTTTAATTGGTCTTTCTCGAATATTGGCAAAGATTGCATCCAATAAGGCTTTGCAGTGTATAAGTCTGAGCAGTTGATCTTCTACAAAATTTATGGTTTTGCAGTAGTAGTACTGATTCAACTACACATTGGTCGAAGGAGATGCTGCAACAGCCCCTGCTGATAATCATCAGTAGCTCACCAACAAGCTGCTCAGGATGCTTAGTCAAAATCGAAAACAATATTTTGGTATGGTGTACGTTGTACGAAGACTAGGTAATTCTCTTATGATAGGTGATACACCTGTCAATTTTGATAATTATTTCATCTACGTAAGAAATAAAAAGTACTTGAAAACTGTTGGACTTCTCGAATTATTATTTAGACGGACATCTGAGGACTCTTACATAAGCTCGAAGAAACATGGTTAAATATAAAGAAATCCTCACCAACAAAAAGGCTCACAAGAAGCATTACAGTCTCTCTGAACCTATTCGTATTAACAATAATACCGAGTATAAGAAAATTATTGCAAAATTCTTTCCACGCTAATCATACTCTATAGGTGGTGGTTCTCTATCCCAATGTGAGGTATTGAGAAAAATCCTAGCAACAAACTATACAGTCTGTCAAGTTAAAGCGTGGGTGGCTTTACTCGCAGTCACTAAGGTGTATCGACATGATTTTGGTGTCAAAATATTAAGAAGAGCTCCCTCTTTCATGCTTTTTGATTTAACATTCAGTTTGCTTTCAATTCTCATCTT
>NC_046660.1:52593947-52613576 GCF_010883055.1 Belonocnema kinseyi
GAGGGAGCTCTTCTTAATATTTTGACACCAAAATCATGTCGATACACCTTACCGACTGCGAGTAAAGCCACCCACGCTTTAACTTGACAGACTGTACCTCCTATGATAATTCTATCGTGCTCGTTGATCGTCTTTGAATACTCCTGACCTTGCAGACTGCACGCAGAGAATTGCAGCAATGAAATTCTCTTTCTTGTTGAGAATTTGCGTAAGGCAGGTTTTATATATGCATACATTAAGTATCTGAAGAACATTAAGTAACTCACCACATCCTGTGCACATTCTCTGTAACGTGGATTCAACGTTACTTCAACGTTGATTTAACGTTACTTTTACGTTCATTTAATACTTTATAAGTTATACCGCAATTGATTTCATACTATTCACACAATGTCCCGCATCAGGATGACTTCTACATGTGAATGTTATATGAAAATCTATTCTTGAGTCGACGCCCTGAAGCGGCTGGATATGACGAGAGTCATTGTCATGAATTTACTCGTCTCAAGTTGCCAGAATCTCAACTTATAAACTAACTTACAACTTAATTGAAAAGTGCCTATACCAAATTAACAGTTTTCTTTTCTATTTTATTTGTATTCTCGTATTAATTATTTCTCTACGAATTTTGAAATTTAAAACATAAGTTTTATCTCCTTTTTTGAAACATGTCCTATCCTTCGTAAATGTCAACATATTTTGAGTGATCTTTGGCGAAGGAAAAGATACTATACCTTTTACCGAAAATCGAATAAAATACTAAGGTTATATAACAAAGTCATTCGATGATAATTTACATGACTACAAGTAAACCGCAGACGAAGTGCGTCTTTTTTCAAAAGTGTGCTAAACACTTTGCCACACTTCATGCCTCACTCTCAGGAGATTAACTATTTTCTGCGGTTTATTTATTACTGTTATTTATTTATTCATCGAGAATTCCTGAAAATGTTAAAACCTTTGCCCTTTTCCTATTCAAAAATATTTTTTCAGAATAATTAAACTAACGGCGAATGCATACAATGGTCCTATCTGCCTAAGCCTTGTTTTTATATGCTCGAAATGGGAAAACTGACTTGAATACAAAACTGTTTAACTTGCATATTTGGTTAATTATTTTTTTGGTAGAAACGTAAAAACTATTATTGTTGGAATATCAATATAAGCTGGCTTTTAAGAAGATTTATTGGAAAAAACTTTTTTATAGAAAAAACCCTTTCAATTGAAACATTCGTTGACTGCATTTGTTGTGAATGATTTAAGTTATTGACTCTTAACAATATTTAGCTGCTCAACCTCATTTCCTAAACAGATTGCATTTTCTTCAGTTCAAAGAAAATTCGGACCTAGAGACTGAAATCAAACTCAAAGAATTGTTAAAAAAATTATTTACAAAAGGAATTTTTAACGTGGTATTTTTTTCAAATTTATTTAATCCTGAGAGTTTTTTGAAAAGACTTTGATATCCGTTTCTAACTGGAGCATGTAGCAAATTAGGAATTTAATGAAAAATATTCTTGATTAAAATTTCAACTATACAAAAACGAATTTTGGTATGAAGAAGTACGTTTTCATCCAAATTATCAGTCAAAAGAGTCAATTTAGAAAAACAAAGGTCAGAACAGTCTCACTGCGTAATTAAGCAAAAATTTCGTAATTTTTATCTACAGCTTTGTAATCAGCTTTAGCAACAGTAATATGTCCACCGTAACATTAGCACATACTTAGACCTTGAAAGATATACTTTATTTTATATATTTAATTAAATTTTAATTGAAATGTGTGTTGTAATCATCTCAAGTCTGAAAGGAAAATATATAATATACTCCCAGAAAGTTATTTTCAAATATTTTATCAAAAATGGAAAAATATCCAAATCATCTTTTCAATTGTTTTCACATATTTTCAGGGTGTCTGCACGATCGGAAAATCGCAAACCAACCAGGAATTTTGTTAATAAAAGAACCGGGAAATGATTGAGGTTTTGATTTAGAGACCAGTATTTTTCTGTGGAATGAACCAATATAAAAATTTAGAGTGGTTATATGTATTTTATTACTGCAATTTTCAGTTTCAATAGAAAATTTGTGACAAATCATAATTCTTGCTTTGAATAGAAAAATTTCTAGTACAACTAAAATTCTGACTTTGATAATTGAATTTTATAAATGATGTGTAATACATTTCATTTTGAAAGTGAGAGTTTCCGTACAGAATTGTAATGTGGATTGAAAAAGGGAATTTTGAATGTGGAATAGTAATTTTGAAAATAAATTCTAATTCAGAATTATAGAAAGGAAAGAAAAAAATACCCGTTGCAATTCAACATTCGTAACAGCTTGAAAAGTTCCTGTTAAAAATTTTTCAAAAAGCAAGTTACTATAGTTCTGGATTATTGAAAAAATTAGGAAATAAATATTAAAATAAATATTAAAAATGGGAAATAAATATTATTATTAATAAATAAATTCGAATAAAATGACCAGGATCTTAAAATCATTCATCAAATATGTAATATATTAATTTTACATTTGAACGGTAGATTGCACATAAACGTAAATAGTTATATAAATTATTATATCATTTTTAATGAATTTATAATTACTTGTTTTTACTCGAAACTCGCTTTAATAAAAGGTTAATATATGAGCAGAACAAGAATAACTCCGATAATTTCTGAGATAACGACCATAAGATGTAATGTAACATATAATTGGGAACATAGAAATATTCGTTATTTAAATTTCCAATCAGAAACATCTCTAGCATATTCATTATATTTTTCTCTAAATATAAAAGATGATGGTTTTTACTATCGTATTGTTTTTGACGTTTATCCTCAATTCTATTGGTGAATATAATAATATAATATATGTATAATTTTATATATATATATATATATATGTATATATTTAAAAATACACGCAAATGTTTTGTGTTTGTCGAAAATAACTGTGACTTCAATCTAAATTTATTCCCGAGAAATAAAAAAAGTGTGTATCAGAAAAAAACTAGATCTAAAGAGTGTCTTTATTAATACGAAATTGATACCATATGTGCGCGTGCTCATATGGTATACCTCTTAGGGCTCATTTGCAATTAATGTAAGACGCTTTGGCTCGAAAACAAATATTCTCTTGAAGAAAATTTGCCTTTGTTCAGGTTAGAAATTTTATTTTATTATTGTCACAGATGGGTTTTTTTGCACGAGTTTAAAACTTCATATTTGATCTATTCTTGGTTGTTGGAAGAAAATTTTACGTAAAAATATTAAGCGTTCACCAAAATAGAGTTTTTTATATCATTTTATTAATTCAGTTTCTATTGGAGCGATAAACAAGTAAATATACTCAGAATGCAGAAGGAAAAGTGTTCTCAAAGTCTTTTGTAAAATTGTTTGACAAAAGCAGAGTTTGTTTTATTCTGAGTATTTTCCAAACATTTAAAAAGAATACTTTTCTTGTTTCAAAGATATGTTTACAAATGTTTTGCACAAGGCGCCTTCCTTAAATGAAGGATTTTCAAGCTTGTTTTTGAAATTAGATCCTCTGTTTCTTTTTGCAGACTTCAGTTCACATTTCGATTGCTTACCTAATGGCGACCCTATTCCTGGTTTTGAGCGCGGCAAGCATTCTGATAGTCCTGAAAGATCTTCTTCTCCTGCTAGACCGCGTCCTCCAAATTCTCCAGTCGGGTCTTCTTCTGCTGAATATTTTCTCCGTGCCAGTTCTAGGTCTCCTCCTGCCATTTCTCCGTATTTCCGCCTGGACAATCTAACCGATGAACAGCTTAATTGTGTTCGGCTTATTCCGCACACAAATCTGAACCGCCGATTCAAAATTCGAAGCTATACTTTTCCTCGCAACGCACCGATTTACATATCAGGAAAATATAATAGACTTGAGCCCGTTCCAACCGGAAGACAACCTGTATTATCAACGTCTAAAGGTGAAGTTTTTGCAATAGTGGATACAGGTTATAAAATTCTTCGTGGAATATATACTTTAGGTCATAAACGGGCTAAGATTAACGCGAGCAGCGGCGAGATTAAAATGATGAGCGAAGAAGAAGCCAAGGAAACTCCCTTGGGTAAAACTCACCAACTGTCGAAGAATTTTCAAATTGTATAATTTTGTAACGTTATTAAAATCAATATTTTTATAATTATAATAAAACAATTCTAGGTTCAAACTGATGTATACATTTTAACCAAGAAAGATGATTTTTTAACAAAAAACTTGGATTATTAGTATAATAATAAAATTTGCACAAAATAATTTTAATAATCAATGAAATGCCGGTTTTTCTTCTAATAACGGTGAAGACAAAATA
The DNA here is from genome assembly GCF_010883055.1 of Belonocnema kinseyi. Lineage (NCBI taxonomy): Eukaryota > Metazoa > Arthropoda > Insecta > Hymenoptera > Cynipidae > Belonocnema > Belonocnema kinseyi. Next base: position 52,598,280 of record NC_046660.1, read on the forward strand.
ATTATTATTAATTTAGGCGAAAATGTAAATTTATGATTAACACCAAAACTACCATATCCTTTTAAAAGCGGTTAGTAAAAAATTTGCAGCTCTTTCTCAGCTAAACAATTTTTGTTCAAACATTTTTTTTAACTTGCGTCGTTTATCTACAAATTAAAAAAATGTTATTTTTCACGAAAAAAAACAACAAATAATAAACGTCCTATCAAGAAGTGACTATTAACGAATTTGCTTGACTTTCTGAGTTATAGGAATAATAGCCTTTCATCTCAAATTTTATGAATAAGAAAAAAACATAAAAACTTTTTAAATGCTCTAAGTTTTTGTACTGTTACCCAAAATGGCTGGTTAACGAACATTTCCTCTTTTTAGGACCTAACCAATTATGCCAATCATCGAATTGATCCTTTTATTTTTTCTAGAGTTTTCGTGTTTTCGTATGGCCGGACGGATGGCTGGGCTGATAAGACCGACCAAACGCAATCGTGAAAAATTGATTTTTCGAATCAGGGGCTCTCGAAACGTGGAGATGCGTTGAAAAACTGTGGTGTCGAATTTGCCAAAATTCTAATACTTTCTCAATTATAAATGATAAGATTGTAATAAAACTTTATCTGAAATAATGAATCTTTATCTAAAAAAAGTAATTTTTAACAAAATTGTTTCACAAGATATTATAGAAAACCTGCAAAGTGCCAATTTTTATATAAAATGTTGTCATATTAAAAGATCAATTTATAACAAAGAATTCAATTTTTAGTGATTATAGCAAAAAAAAAATTAATAGATTGTGGTAAGTTTCTATTTAAAAGACTATTATCTGAATGTCAATAATGCAATGCAGATATAGAAAAATATTATTTGTTACTTTCTGTAAACATATTATTTTGACTGCTAATTGTACAACAAATGAAACTAATAATTGATATGTAATATTTTTGAATTGAAGAAAACCCTTAGTTACTTTTAAGATGGGCGTATATACCTTGGCGCTCAAGATATAAAGCCTATTATGCCACACCCTTAACCATTGCTATCAGTAGTTGAACCCAGATCTCTTGATGAAGCCCTGAATTTCAATCACCGACAGCATTGCAGCCTTATTTTGTGCATATGGTTGCTCTAGTAGTTATGCCTAGTGAGCATCGAAACCACAATTCTTCCGTCTTTCTTTAGCAATCCCAGGATTTCCCTGGCATCTTGTCAGCTGGACCGCTTTCTCGTTGCCCTTAATCCCTGCGTGACCAGGAACCCATATGAAAGTCACTTTGTTTTATTCTGCAAGTTGTTTCAATGCCTTTTTGCGCTCCCAAAGCAGTTTTAATGTTGTATCTGGTTTTCCTAGTACAGTTAGTGTCGCTTCGCTGTCCGAACAGATCATAATCTGTCTTCCAGCAGGGTTCTCTTCTAGTAGTATTTTATCACAGCGAAGGACGGCAAGGACCTCCGTCTGAAAGCCAGTAGCATGTCTCCCAATTGGGATCACTACCTTCCTTCTCCTCGGACTGGCATAGATTCGTGCCCTTGACCCTTCCTCACCCCTGCATTCATCTGTATGCCAGATTTCCCTTTGGAGGAACGGTTTACCATTTCCTTTCCACGCCACCCTGCTTGGAATGCTAACGCGGAAAGCCCTGGTAAAGTTATAGCGTTTTGTTATTTTGTCCTACGTCATCTCAAGAATCCATCTCAAGAATCGTCATCGCGTGTACCGCTTTTGCAGTTATCGCGAGGTGTAGGGGTTCTTCAAACAGCATGAAGCCCATCGCCACTGTAGGCGTAGTCCTGATTGCTCCCGTCAAACCCCTAAACGATAGCGTTCGCAGTCCTAGCAGCCTGTCCTGCATCGTTTTAAGTTCTGTCCATGGCCACCAGACGACAGCCGCATAAAGCAGCCTCGGTTTAAGGACCGCGGAGTAAAGCTATACAAACACTTTAGCCCCTACTTGCCACGTCAACAAAAAAGCTCTCCTACAGATCTAAAAAGTAATGCCGAATTTCCTGCATTGGGTCTCCAGGTGCTTCGCTCAGTTCAATTTGCTATTTCGGACTACTCCCAGATATTCAACAGAGTCTGAAAACGTCAGCTTCATACTAAAAAAGCGGGAGCTTCAACTTTCGGCATATTATAATTCCTGGTGAAAATGACCATACTGGTCTTCTCCAAACTTACCGAGTGCCCTGAGCTATCGCGCCAGAGCTGTAAGATGCGCAGCGCTGACCTTATAAGGTCCATCAACGCTTCCAGATACCCTAACTAGGATTAAAAAGTCATGCATATAGCCCTGAGTATCATATCCCTCTTTCTTAAGCCTACGAAGGAGGCCATCCACTACCATGCACCACAGGGGGACGTCAGGACACCCTCGTGTGGGCATCCCCGTGGCGTTACTACTTTAACTAGGCCTTCACCCCATCTGGTTTTGAGTCGTTTTTGGCGTCACGCCTCAAATTCTCTCGACAGATGATTTTTTAAGAAGTATTCCTGAAGGACCCTCTATCTCTAAAAACGTTTCTACAGCATAGCCCTATTGTTCCAACTGCTGCTCGAATTTAGCCACAACGGCATGGAGTGCCGTTTCTGCCGATCAGCCTGCCTGAAAAGCATGCTGCCCTCTGCGTAGCGGTCAAGCCAAAAGTACCTTATCCCTGATATATCTCTCGACCAGTCTTTCTCACGTCTTCAGAATAAAAGACGTTAGGCTGACTCATCTAAAATCCGGAATATCTTTCGATTTCTTACAGAAGCCCATCCAGTTTTCCTGCTTATATTTCCTTACATTTTTATTGTATTTACACTGAGCCGTTTTATAAATGACTCAGTCTGAAGGCAACTTGGTTTTATTTTCCCTATTGCACAACGCTCTTTTCTTTTTGCGGAGCTTCTCCAGGTGCGTATTCCACCATTCTGCTTCTTTCCTAAACTTAATTGTGCGTGTAAGGAAATTGTTTTCATGCGATTTAGTCAGAGCTCCTCGCAGAATATCCGCGTCTTGCTCTAACTTATCAGTGCTGCTATAAGTTGTGGGAAACTCAACTAACTTTCCTCTTAATTCCTTTTTATATGAGCCCTAAAGTGTATTTCTAGGGTTGCCTATCCACTAACCTGTTCCTCAGCCAATCCGAGCAGAGAATCTGTTCGAGAACCTCACTTCTATTTTTAATCTGGAATGTGGGAGCATAGCCTCGATTTAGAATCTCCATGTCATTGCCCGCTAGGTATTCGATTAAATCTTTTTCTCCGTCTTTGATATTTGAACTCCTCCACATCATATGGCGAGAGTTCGCATCACAACACAATAGGAATCCCATTCTCCTGGGAGGTGGGGATCCATCGGCATCGCCAGTAAAATAAGCCGAGGAAATTACAACCTCTAGTCTTTCTCCGTTTCCACACCTGAGCCTCACCTTAGTAACAATGAGATCACTGGAGTAGAGCTTAGGCTCGAAAATCGCATCCATACCCTTAACAGCTATGCATGTCCTTAACGTTTTTTCGAGCGGCACCTTTTAAATGGTGTCATACCAAGAAAAGCCGCTAATCCAGCCACTCCCTCTATTTCTATATCCCTGCCCGTCGAAATATACGTTCCACGAATTCTTCTTCATATTCGGGTTCTGGAAGCCTCGGCGCCCCAGAACGGTCGTCGGACCATTGGGTTTTCCGTAAATCAGAATGGTCGCTCGGTGGTATCTTTGCAGTCATTCCGTCCCCCGGAACTCCAGGTTTGTTCCCCTTTTTGAGCATAAACGTAGAAGTCCTTTCTGCTAACCAGTCTCTTTACCAGACATCCGCGGCGTAGACCACGATGGCCCCTGACAAGATGAAGAGGTCGCTGAATCTGAGGGGGGGCGCTCCTCGCTCTGTAACGCTTCAATCTCCTTAAAAAATGTTCTTCCTGTACCTGACGAGAACCTGTGTATCCAATGTCATCTGCTGTTTCAACTCCCAATTTGGGGGGAGGGGGTTCTATGGATCCCTTTTTTTCTTTCCCATAAGATGAGTCTAAGGTGTTGCTACAGGTGCAGATCCTGAAGCCTCTCTTTCTTAGCTGCTACTTTAGGGACGTGCATTGCGCGCTTTCTGCCTAGGGAAATAGAAAATATCCCTTGCCGAGTCCCGAAAGTCCCCGTTAAGACACCTCCCTTATGGCCCCCACCTGTCGAAAATTATCGTGCTAACAGAAGTATATTCGTAAAACCCTGTTTTCTGGATTTGGGGTGTTTCAAAATCTGGACATTTAAAAAAAACAAGGGGAAGCGGGGGTCAAATTTTACGCAAATCCAGTATCTTGAAATGTTTTTAAAAATCGCTTTAAAACTACTTTAAATGAAATATAAAAGCTTCTTATCACTCATATATGTGATACGCTGAAAACAGGATTCAATGGAAACAGGATAAAATGTTATTATATTATTAAAAAATAATCGAACAGTACACAAAGACTAGGCAGATAGAGTTCAGAATTTAAAAAATGGGACGGGCTGAGGTGGGATTGGATATGGAATCATGAATTAGTCGCGACTCCTGGTATTTTCATTATATTATGGTATTCGTAAATTGTATAATGTTATTGGCATAATATTATTATTACTAATTATGGATTAATTAATTAAGCAATTGGAATTAGAAACTAAAATCAATATTTCAAAGTAAAAGCTCAATAATTATAGAAATCTAAATTTATAATTTTTAGGTTATTTAAATTAAGTAAACAGAGTTCGTACGATATAAGATTTATTAATTGTGGTAATCTCGAGCCTTTACACATCCAGCTTACGCTGTTACGATCGACGAACTGCCCAAGAATGACTCAGGCCACCATACGGCCATCAAAGAGAAAGCTTCAACAATAGAATATCCCTGAGTAGAGGTAGCGGTATAACGCACTTAACTTAGCACTCCCGCCCATTATATCGCGAACATTATTAATAACAAAACAAAAATTTATATTTGAATATATCCCGCTCCATTGAGAGAAGAATAACCCGGAAATAAAATAATGAACTTGCTCTTTGGCCCATTAAAATTATTTGATATGCCATAAAAGAATCAGATCATATAAGTTGACTCCTTCAAACTCCAGACGTCAACTTAACTGACAAAGTAAAATATCATAATTCAAACGTTCATAATAATCTGAGTCAAGTAGTTGTGTGAGTCACAAGGCAGTGCTTTAGTAAAGATATCGGCTATTTGATTTTTGGTAGGAACTCATTCTACATATACTAATTTCATTTGAACGCATTGTCGGACATAATTATCATCCATCCTTAGTATATGTCGAAGTTTATTGCCACGTTCCATTTTTATACATGAGATAGCAGCTTGATTGTCACAGAACAGACGTATAGGATACCAATTTCTCTTGATCATCAGCTTCAGCGATTTACACATTGACATGAGAGCTTGCATGGCTTCACTCATTGCCACAAATTATGCTTCGAACGTAGACTTTGGCACGAATGTTCGTTTATGAGTCCTCCAGGCAATGCTGTCTCCAAAAAATTGTACCACGTGACGACTAGTAGTCAACGCACGGTTGCAATCGTTGATACTTACATCTGACAAGGCTCTCAAGTCAGACTTGATACCCTTGTAGGTGAGCATCAAATCAGCTGTACCTATCAAATATCTAATTAAACTTTGGATCATATCCCATTTATTCATACAAGGGCTTATCTGGTGCCTGCTTAAAATATTTACCGCGTATAAAATATATGGGTGAGTTGCTTTGGCCACATATAATAGCGAACCAATACACTCTTTGTACGGATAATAAGAAGACAAAGGGTTTTTATACATCAGCTCTTCTTGTCTTGAGATTTCGTATTATTTACGTGCCTTTTTATTCATCATAGGTGTTCGCTAAGCATATTTCTTGTCTGTACTGCAGAACTTTTCTATGATTTTCTTGATGAATTGTTCCTGAACAATTTGGAATACCTCTTCTTCTCTGTTCCTGGTGATTCTCATACCTAGGAACTTTTTAGGTTTTCCCAAATCTTTCATTTCAAATGCCTTCTCTAAGATATTTTTTACTTCTTGCATCTTTGTTTTATTGTTTCCATCGAGCAGGATATCGCCAACAAACAAAAGCAAATAAACTTATGACTCATTGTTAAAATAAATGAACAAACAAGGCTCTAATGATCTCCTCATCAAATCCACTTTAATTATTACTTTAGTGAATTTGTCATTAGACTTTTTCGGACTTATGCGCAATCCGTACAGGGCTCTTTTTACTCTGCGTACCTTACTCATGGGTTTTGTACTGCTATTTATGAACATGCCATCGGGAATTTCCATAAATATTTCTTCGTCGAGCTGGCCATTCAATAAGAACGTTTTTACGTCCAATTGGCATAAATCTAGGTCCATTTTGTTTATGATTGAAAATGCGGCTCGAATCAGTGGTAATCGAGAAACTGGGGCGTAAGTTTCTATGAAGTAGTATTTATTTGCGTCTTTGAAACTACGAAAGACGAGCCGGGCTTTGAATACTCTCAAACCATTCTCATATATTTTATTTTAAACGCTCAACGAGAGTCTATTATATTTGGTTTGGTACCATTAGAGCTTACTATTGGCCTGTCCACTAGATCCCACACGTGATTGGAATCCATAGATTCAAATTCACTCTTCATGGCAGCAAGCCATTCTTCTCGATCTGATCTATTCATTACCTCTTTGATGTTTTTCGGATCTTTATAAATCTCAGCCAATAAAGCAAATAATCGTTCATCATTTTGTTGCAGCTCTTTCTCTTTGTCGCCTTCTTCTACTCTTAACATGTAGGTTACAGATGCTGAGTCTGTGCTTTCGACACTTGTGTTTATCTATAGTCTCATTGTCGTTAACCCAATCTCAAATACTCTGACTAATGTATTTGTGTCCATATACCAGTTTGTCATTGACGTCTGCATCACGACTCTGGTAGAATTTCCCGTCTTCTGGCATTAAAAATAAGTAACCAATAGGCGTATATCCTACCAAAATAAGTCTTCTTCCAGCAAACCCGAATTTAGGTGCCACTTTCCTTTGGACATTTATATAGGGTAGACATCCAAAACCTCCTGATTTGTTTAATATCGATCTTATAATTAGGTGCAAACATCTATAGTGGAGCAACCATGTTATTTTCAGCATGAAGTGTTATATTATAAGCATAAGTAGCTGCATACATAGCCAAGTTACACACGTTACTAGGCAGCTTAACTGCTTCATCAAATTCGGAGCTCTTGAATCATTGCATTTCTTGGTGCGTTTTTTGAAGTTTCTTTAAATAATTTGTCGATGCGTGACCAAGTCTCACATTCCAGAAAACAGCTCGTGTATACAGTTTATTGTTTTTGGACTCTCGCAACAATTCAGATTCCTTATCAGTTAGTTCAACTTGAGCAATTTGAATTCATGAAATTCTCTATCTCTCAATGATATCAGAAATTCGGGCCTTGATTCACAATCAGGCTTTGCCGGTTCATTCGGAGCCTACTCTATTGAGCTTTTATCGTTAGTCACAGCACCGTCGGTTATAGTTTCAGGATACTGAACTTTGTCGTCACTTATCTTACTTTCGTGTGTCCAGGCTTTACTTCTGGTATTGTACTTATGAGACGATGTATCTACCTGGTCAACTATGTTAGCAAATGTCATGCAATTTCATTGAACTGTGATTGAAAGTGATCATTTGGCTTCCATTCCTTCAGTTCAATTTCCCAAAAAGGTTTATTATAAATGCAGTTTAAAAAGATCTGTCTAGTTACTGGATCCATTATGTTAATGACTTTGTTATTAAAATAGATGATCAATCCCTCATCTACAAATTCTCTGAGTGATAGCAAGTTAACAGACAAATCCTTTGCACAAAGGACATTTTTGAGTTTATATTAGGAATTATCTTTGAAGCTAATTTCAAAAGTCCCTTCACTTGATACCTGGAGATCAGCGTGAGGACTATTGTTGGCACATTTTATTTTTTTTTATTTGCAAGCTATATAATTCTTTGAAAATTAGACTAGAGTTAGCCATGTGCTCTGTGGTATCTGAGTCTGCGATGAATTTTTCTAATATACCGAAATCGCATTTTCCATTACTCAAACAATCACTCGACTTTTCATGATAAGTACTTAATATTTTCTGTGCTTCGGGGTTTAGTGTCAATATTATTGCCCATCTGGCTTTGGTGTTGATTTTGCGGTTGATTTTGGTAATTTGAGTAACATTGGCTTTGATGACCATTGCGAGCCCCACGAAGACCTCGATAGCCTCTAAAGCCTCGATTCATACGCCAACCTCGTTGAAAACTACCACGAGTTGAAGTCAAAAAATTACCGTCTCTGCCTTTTGCATGATTTGGCTTAAATAGTTTGTCACCTCCACCACCTATATTATTACCAAACCGTCCTCTTTTTCCACAGCCTCCTCGATTATAATCGCCTGATCTATTAGGGCACTGATCCATGAACACGCCAGTGGCACAATCTTTAGCTACATGTCCAAGATTCAAACATGTGCGGCATCTGACTTGTTCAGGATTTTGGCAATCGTGTTTCAAATGACCTGTAACTAGACAATTCCGGCAAGTCATGGCAAACCGGGCTTGCCAGTTGCCAACATCGCTGTAGGTTGTGTGCCTGTATGATTAGTATCGCCCTGCCTTTCTGCTTCGTCCTGAATGATACACTCCTTTAATTCTTCAAATCTTAATCGCTGACCATGTTCTTTTCTATGTAAAAAATCGAATTGCTTTACAGGTGGGACAGATTTAATAATATCATTGTCAAATGCATCTCGTTACTCATCATTCAAAAGTGCGGGAGTGTTGGGCAAATTTTCAAGTTTAGCAACCAGGTAGTCAAATTCCTTACAAAATTCCAAAACTTTCTCCTTATGAGGCATGAATTGCATGGTTAACAGCGATTTTCTAATAGTGCCAGATGTTACGTTATTTTCTGCACCTTTCATTTTCTTGAGTATTCCAAGTATTTTCTTGGGGCACTTAACCTTTGAGATATTTCTATGGTACTCAATATCTATATGATTCATAATAATATCTTTAAATTTGTACGTATGCATTTCCTTTGATATTTCATTTCTTTTGCAGAGAGGCTGTAATTCGTCATCTATCACGTACAATAAATCTATCAGTCTGAGTTCTAAACTAAAATAGTCAAAAAACATTTCAAAATAATTTTTTTTCGTTAGCCTATATTCTCTCTTAGTGTTTGACATGCTATTTTACCAGAATCGAGGCAGTTTCAGTCAAATCTCGTTGCTGATTTCGTTCAGTTGTCATGGAACTTGTTAACGCTTTATTAACCGTCAACTCTTCTTTGACTAAGTTTAATTCATCTGTGAGATTTACATTGTTTTTCTCTAAGTTTTCTAGTATCTTATCAAATTTATTTTTTTGATGTTTCAATTCATTTTTTTTCTCTTTTTCAGCTTCTTTAAGTCGATTCAACAATGCTTCAATGCGCTAATCTTTATCATCGATTATTACTTTAATCTTTCTTTGGTTGTCTGACTTTGATTTTTCGCACTTCTTGTTTAGGCTCGACTTCACTGTCCTCATGTTACAGCAGTCAGCAGGTTCGTGCTCCCCAGCTGGGCCTTGTATTCGTCGGAGCATATCTAACTCACTTTAACTACTAACTTGTCTCTCACTGTCATCTCGTCTGTCAGAATCGAACCGTTCCTGCTGTTTTTCATCCAAATCAATCCAAATGCCTTCCTTTTGCATTTACATTGACCCTACAATAGCCTTTGCTTCTTTAACAGTCAGAACATCAGGATCTGCAAAAATATATATAAATGTAATTGGTGATTAAACCAGCTCTAAAGTAAAATTACTAACCTAGCAAGAAAGAATGGGATTTAAGCAAGCGTAATTGATTAATTTGGCTATGCTTCAAAAGCTTGCGCTCAACCAGTTATGTCTAAAGACGAGTATTATAAGTCAGTTGTGTTTAGTCCTTACCTATGCTAAGGAACTCCTCACTCACAACTAGACACATTTCGTCGTCTGTCATTTTGATAGTTCCTGATTGTGCTTGCAACCCATTGCAGTTAAGCACGTTCTTTACAAGATTTCTGAGTGTTGAGCCATACTCTGTATATAAACATCGTTTGCAATTAGCAACAATTTCACGTAATTTTATTTCATTTGATGTTTCATTTTCATTCAAATTTAGTTTCAAAATATTTACTCAATCGTGTGAATAATTCTTAAATTCATATTTACATTTATGTACACGAACATACAAGAACATTCAAACACCTATTCATTTTTCATGTGTCATATCATTACCCATCGTTGCTTATATATACCTACAGTATATGCAGTATACTATATACAGCTAAGAGTTAAAATATATTTAGTCATCATTCAATCATTTCATCAGTTATTACAATTTCTATTCATATAAAATGCTTGAGAAAACGAAGAACGACGCAAGCATTCATTGTGCCAAGTGTCATATGACCATATTTATACCTGCCGATAAGCTTGCGCTCAGCTTCTTCGATTTGTTTTCGCTCCTAGCATGTACATATAGAGCAAGCGAAAATCTTTCGCTTCTCTGATTGTAACTAATGATATGCATCATGCTTTTCTTCTATTTCCTCTCTCTCTCTCTCTTTCTTTCTTACTCTTAAGCTTGCTCATATTTTCGAGATACAAGTCTCGACGCTCACATAATCATGTGTCCACGTGAGCGATTTCTATTTGCCACCAACCTTTGGCTTCACAACCCCTATTGCTAAGCCACTCTCAAATGCTATTTTATAGTGTTAGAAATACTTCCTTCCCATTTCTCAAGCATTCATGAAAGAGAGAAAGACTGTCACATTAGAACCCTGCACTCTTGCTTCAGATTGCGTACCTACCTTCAATACTCTCCTCGTGTAGATCAGCCATTACGACAGACCTTCGGAAAATAGAATCAAAAAAATAATTGTGATGAGAGTGGCGCAATCAATTCCTATCAATGTACACACTCACTTCTCTCATCACTTTCAGAGTTCACAGAAGTTAATCCTTCACTATTTTGCGCAATGTAAAGCGAGCGCGGCCCATAACCTGTTAGGTTATTCAAATTAAGTAAACAGAGTTTGCAAGAAATAAGGTTTATTAATTGTGTTAATCTCGAGCCTTTACAAATCCGGCTCACGCTGTGATTATCGAAAAACTGCACAAGAATGACTCAGGCCGCCATACGGCCATCAAAGAAAAAGCTTCAACAATAGAATATACCTAAGTAGAGCAGGCGGTATAACGCACCTAACTTAGCATTAATATATTAAAAAAACTATTCATATACGTAAGAATTGATTTTAACAAACTTATCTAAAATAAAAAAATAAATTCGCCTTTATTTTCGCGTTCCAAAATGAAAAGATTTTAAATTCTAGGCATTTTAAATTAAATTATTCTAAACAAAAGCGTTCAAAACAAAAAGTAATTTTAAATGGGAAACAATAAAAAATAAAACGTATATTCGAGAAACTTCAAATTGAAGCAAATCCGAATTTTAGTCAAGAGGACAAAAATTAAGTCGTGACGAATTCTTCAATTCAACATTTTTTTACATAAACCATTGAAAATTTCTATAACTTTTAGTAAATGTAATCGGGTAGAAAACATGAAAATAATCTAAATAAAATTTTCACTTTCGATGAAGATTAGAAAAGTTATATACTCTCAAAGTTTTTAAAATGTTCAAAAAACAAATAGAAAAAAATATTTTTATAAAAGATTAGCAAATTTAATTGAAATTTTTTACTAGATATTTTTGAACTCAATGAAAATTCAAAAAGTTATATTCTTTTCAACATTTTGGAAAATTATAAAAATAGGAAAGAAAACTTTTCCAATAGATTAAAAAATATCAATCCAAATTTCTACTAGATATAAAATATACGTTTTTCAAAACTATTTTAATGAAATTTTTAATTAGAAAAAGTTCTAAAAGTTGAATCATTTTCAAAAATATGCAATTTTGGTTTTAAGAGAGCGTTCTTTTTAGTAGACTTTAACAGAATTATCAAATTATCTTGATGAAGTTTTTCAATTGGACACAAATTATCGGGCGCAGGTTTCGTAGCAAGAATGTAATCCTCAAAGTCAAAGGCGCTTTGAGAACCTTCTTTAAAAAAAAATTTTTTTAATTACAGTTACAATTTATGGCTGTAATTCCTCAGAAGTTTAAATCACAGTTTTAGCCGCGCTCGCAGCGCGCAATGAGAATCTCCGCGCACCGCGGGTATATTTTTAATATTTCTCATTTAAAATTACTCTTTATTTTAAAATTTTGTTAAGAATAATTTTGCTTTGAAATATTGAATTTCATTTTGTTCAATTTTATTTGTTTCGAATCTAAATCTCTTGAAATTTAACAGTTTTCACTATTAAATTATACAATTTGTGAATGCTTTTGATCACAAAGAATAGCTGTTCCATTTCTCTGAATTTTAACTAATCTATTATTATTATTGGAATTTTAAATAATAAATTAAAAAATTTTAGCTTCTTACTAAAGAAAGTTCTTAATTACTTGAAATCTCTCAAAAACTCTTCTTATTAAGGTTTCAGATATCCATCTTATATGTTTGCATGCAACTCTTAATGATTTCAAATTAAATTCTTTTTTTGTTGAAATCATATAATCTATCATGTTTTGCATCGAGAATTAATCTATTTTTGTTAAAAATTCATGCAATTTCTTTAAAATTTCAACCTTTTTACTTAGTTGAAAGGTATCTTTTTTGTTGAAAATTCACATTTTCTATTTAAAAATAGAACTATTTTGTAGAAAAATCGTTTTCTTGACTTAAAAATGCAACAATTCCGTGGACTTTTTGTTTTGTCTTGTTTTAAAATTAGACTTTTTTCGTTTCAAAATTGACCTACTTTGTTAAAAAAAGTCTATTTTATTTTTGTTGAAAACTCAACTATTTTTATAGAATCTTAATCCGCTTTGTTTGAAGATTTAGCTATATTGTTGGAAATTCGTCTTTTTGTTCAAAATGGTAGAAAATTCAACTATTTAGTTAAAAAGTAACTTTTTCGTGGTAAATTTAGCTCTTTTGACGAATACTCGTGTCTTTGGTTTAAAAATAATATAAAATTCAGTAGTGTTGTTTCTAAAGTCAAATATCAATTTTCCAATAAATGAATGTTATAATATATATAAATCGAATGTTAAAAATACCCAAAAAATATTATTTACGAATTGTTTACTATTTTTAGTTTAATGTTGAAATACGAATTTTGTATCACGATGTCGATTGGAGGGCCCCTTTGGCGTCAAAGTATTCATATTTCCCACCAATCACAGCTTATGCCTTAGTGATTCTCAAATATCTTTAACTGTACCGATGTTTTGTTTAGGTTGTGTACACATCGAAAATAAAAGTCGCAAAATATTGTTTATAAACATTATAACCATTAGACAAATATTTAAAACAAAACCTTTTGTATCAAGAATTCATTGAAAAAGTACTTAAATGTAGACATGTTTACTGAACGGTTCGTAAATATGTACGATTTTAAAATGTGTTAATAATTGTACTTCCCATTTTCCTTCAATGTACTGTTTATTTTCCATTCAAATATTGCAATAGGAGAACTTCTTTTGTCACGTAAAACTTAACAAAGCCATGAAATAAAAATAGACAGTATTTACAGGAGACCGTGACCTAACGTCTTCATCATGAGTTTCGTTAGTTTTTATCAAGGCCACGTCATCACATTAAAAGATAATTATAAAAACCTCTGAGTCATGTAAGACCCACGTGCTATAAACTTGAATAAATATTTAACCGCCTTCAATTATTAATAATTTTTTCGTTCGAATGACTCACCAGAAAAAAATTATAATGCACCTTCGGCCCAAATTTAAATTATGCATTAAAAAATTATTTTGTCTAAAATCGCGAAACAGCCCTATAATTTGTAAAAAAAATGTATCTTGTCAGTGTATAATTTGGCCTCGAAATTATGCTCTGACGACGGCATTTCTCCTTAAACAATGAACGATTTGTGAGTGAATCAGTCAAAGAAAAGGCAACAAAATTTAGTTGTCAACTTAGATCGAATAAATTCGATTTAAATTTTTACAATTTATCAAGGGCGCCAGCCACTAGCGAAGGGAACTGAGTAGTTACGACGGTCTTGCCAATGATGAAAGAAAAGAAGAAAAAAGAAAATCCATTTTGAATACCTTCTCAAGATTCTATCTAGGTGAATCTTAAGTTAAATAAGAAGAAATTACGTTAAATCAGGTTATATCAGGGCATAAAAAGTAAAATTAAGCTAAATCGGGTCAAATTTGGCTAAATTAGGCTAAAGCAAGGTCAATCCAGCTAAATCAGGGGAGAGGCTCGCCTAACCAAAAATTGTTCAAAGGCGAACATTTGAAAGAGAAAAAAATTAAGTCATAAGTTTCAAAAATGATAACAAGAGATTGGAGGAATATAAAAGGTTTAACAATGGAAGCGTAAACAAACAAATAAAGATCGAATAATGCTCTATCTTGTTTATCGCGGATACGAACACGAATCATTTCCATTTTAAAAGTCGCAAAGACGAAGAAATTTTCGTAAGACAGAAAGAGTGATATTTGAATCAATTATTCAAAAAACTCTGGTCGCGAACTAACCCCAATCTTACCATTATAACACACATGGTCGACCCCAACATCTTACAGTATTAATAAAATAATAATTTGATTACGCGATCCTACGTAGAGTTAGAGGCCGGACGTGACTCTAACCTATATTTTGGAGAATTGGAACGCGAAACAATTTTTCATAATGCTATTTAGTCATCTAACGCGCGCCTTTTATACATTTTCGAAATATAACACATTGCAACCACTATCGTAAACAACAAAGAATTGACCAAATTCAGCGCAATGTTACAAAAATGTTAATAATAAAAGAAATATTCACACCAGGAGCACTTGAGGGTCAGTCATTAAATGAGATCTCAACTTTTTTTTTATTACTTAGTAGTTTAACTTGAAATTGTTCCAAACTGATTCACATTCAAAGATTACTTTTCTACCAAGAAAGAAGAGTATTCAATAAAATACAAAAAATTATAACTAAAAACGATCACTTTTCATTTAAACATAGAATAGTTAAATTTCTGGTTAAACCTTAAAAGCTTTCAAATCCTTTAAAATCTCATACTGAATTAGTGAAATCAATTGAAAATGCCTTGGAATCTATTAAAATATCCTAATATATATCAAATCCTTTAAAATCTCATATTAAATTACTGTCAAAAA
>NC_046660.1:52613676-52615784 GCF_010883055.1 Belonocnema kinseyi
ATATAGGGTGTTTTAACGTTGTTACGAAACTGCGAAAATACTTAACTTCAATCAATGATATATCGATGAAAAAAAAGCTATCTTGAATCTGAAAAATGGATTACAGAGGGCAAGGGTGCTCCTTTGTGATGCTTTCGCCCGTTTTTGAAAAAAAAATTTATTCAAGATGCTATGTAACCTCAAATATAGCAAATCGGTGTTTTTTGCACTTTTAGGTTACACTATCTCGAAAACTGAGGGTGATGGAATTTTTCTGAGGTCGGATTCGGATTCAGCGCAGCAAAAACCTTCGGGTATACTAGGTCTGGTCTCTGGTTCCGGACCTTTGTCAAATTTTGTCGGCCTGTGTTATCTTTAACTGATGAAGGTTGGTTCTTGTTAAACATCGAAATGTCCGAAACTTTATACAGAACAAAATTGTTGTCTTTATGCTTAAGTTCAAGTTGATAGAATTTCTCTTTATAGTGTCTTATTTCCTGCATCAAGTTTTCATTAGTGTTTATGGACTAATAAGAGAATATAAAACTATGCACAGTTCAAAAAGGTAAACTCTTAAAATGTTTAAAAAGTAAACTGTCAAAAATGCATTTGTATTTACCAAAACCAGTCTTGATCAAAGATAATTAGATTCAATATAATTTATGTCTATATTTTTCATTTCAAAACCTGTATTCAAGTATGGGGAACTACTGCAACTCCTTTGTATGAGACAAATGTTGAAAACAGATAAACTAATACAATATTTTGGAGTCGAATATTAATTCTGAAACAATTTATATTTAGTTCAACTGGAAGAAGAGTGACCTAGAGATTATGAGGAGTTATTTTTCACTCGTCACTGAGACTTAACCTTACCGGCCCCGGGGTTTACTTCAACTGAAATTGTCAACAAATTTTGCTCGTGTAAGATTCTTGATACCGAAAGATGAGAGTCCATATTTCGACAGGGAGCACTCTCATTCACATTTTATTTTTTATTTAAATCCATACATGATTTGCGCTTTTACCATTTGTTTACACCGTGTCAAAATTAACAAGTGAGAAAACTGCCTTCCAACGCACGGCATGGTATATATAGCCGTTTTCAGCAAATGAGAAGTGGACGTACGATTGCACTGTCCTTTTCTGGCCTATCAGGCAAGCCAATAACCAGCAACTTAATGAAAGACGGAGTCAAGTCGCATCGACAGTGCACGCAATACTGATAAGAAGGAGTAATAGAGGGAACATAATCGTGTTGTTGTCGCCATCCAACGCAGAGTCAAAACGGCAGCACCTCACAAAGATACAGAGAGAACCAGCTAAGTATGGCTCTGTCTTCTTTTAACTCACTAGCCTAAAGGCTTGTCTCCAACAAGTACCGCCGGTACTCCGGTGTGGTACCAAAATACATCCTTAGTACCGAGACAGAGTTAAAATGACAAAATCACCCTCATGGAATTGCTTCAATTACTGCAAGGAAGCTTTATGATATTGGATATGCCCAAAGTGTTGAGATTCAATTGTCCTTTAATTATTTCCTCTATTCTGTCGCTAGGACGAGTGACGTGACTTCCGGTGACCATTTTGTAGTGGGAGTTGATGCGTGTGATGCTTAATACATACGCGTCTGGCGCGAGGAAGCTGCGCTGTCATTGGTCAACTGGGTCGAAAAAGATAAACGCACCTTCCGGGGAAATCAACGTTGCGTGGCCTGTCATTCTCGTTCTTCGCATCCATGACAAGAAGCCCGAACGACAAAGCGCCCGCCCGATGAGAGTCATGCTCCGTGAAAAAGGCCCGCGAATCAAAGAGCGACTCTCTTTATCGTGATGGATGCAGAGCTCACAGACCTGGAACGCCGCAACGATGCCGCACGAGGGGAATCGTCGCCCGCCAGGTGCCAGATCGTGGATGAAATTTACCCCCACCAAAACTACCGTTTGGGAGCCGCAAAACAGAAAGTGCATGATTACCACTGTGAGTTCGTATGTAAGCCGAAAATGCACGATTCGACCCCGGAGTTTTGCTGTACGATGATTGCCGATCTGAAGGCTTCGGAAGACTTCGGTGGTCTTCTATTTATATCTTGCTCCCCATTTGAAAGAAATTGGCGATTTGGATCTATT
>NC_046660.1:52615884-52629800 GCF_010883055.1 Belonocnema kinseyi
ATGAAAAATCTTATCAAAAAGTTAGGCATCGCATTTTGAAGGTAAAGAGTAGTTCTTTACGATGCCATTGTCAGTTTGTGAAAAAAATTTTTCGCGATGTTAACGGGTATTTTGATAACGGGTTTTTGACCCTTTTGGGTTAGAATATCTCGAAAACTGAGGGTGGTGGAATTTTTCTGAGGTCAGATTCGGATTCAGCGCAGCAAAAACCTTCGGGTATAGTAGGTCTGGTCTCTGGTTCTGAGAATTGTTGGCCTGTGTAATTTAACCAAAGCTAATAGTGATATGACAGATAAAGATATTGCCTAAGCTGTAAGTTTAATTGAGCAAAAAGATACCAGACTAATCCTGATAGCTTTCAATGGTGTTATCTTCTGAACACTTTCAACAAAAAGAAGGAAAAAATCCAATCAGCAAAGGCTCAAAAATTCTAGTAAACAATTCTAAAGTTTCTCTTCAAGAGGTAAAGAAACAACATCGCTACACAGAGATTTTCAAAGCAAAGATGAACAAAGTGATTGCTTGGATAACGATGATTTCTCGATTTACATCGTTCCCATTGATAGGCCCAAAAAAGGAAGAACAAGTATTGCCAAAAATCTGATCAAGATGAAGTAAAAAATATATTAACCTCCCACTAAATAATACACCTTAAAATCCTTTTACAGTGTAAAGAAAACCTCTGTCAAAATAATGAACAAGAAGTTAAGAATCCTTCATAGCTCAGAAGTGAACCTGAGGAACATCAAGTAATATTCTGGAATGCAAACAGATGGTCTAACAGGCTCACAGGCTCATCGTATACATTAAAGGTAAATACAAAGCTGAATCTCTATGCTATCACCGAGGAATATATCTCTGTAACACCTACTAACGAGAATGTGAATATTATCCTGTGCGTCATTTGTATTACACCCCCATCTTAAAAATAGATTCTTTAACTGATATTTAAATTAAAACAATTACCTCATTCATTTTTTCATATTCAGATTTCCTTCTTTTCACAGTACTTAATTTTTACTCCAGAACTACTAACTTAAATCATGTAAATGAAATATTCCTCTCAAATAATGTTGACGTTTCGAGTACTAGATCGAAATCAGATATCATTAAAAAGAGGTCTGTCTTTGGTGGGTGGCGTCGATATTAACAGATGTAACAATAAGCTCCCAAAATCCTATCGAATTATGCGGATGGTGTTAATACTGCCATTCAATATTCACCGAAGCTAATACATCGAGTATCTCAAGGAGTTTCTTTTAATTAACACATCAAGAAGTAAACAAAACCTTAAAAGCTACTATTACCTGATTTCTGGGCCAATATTCATTTAAAAATATCCTTCAAGGGGGGCGACAGGGAGGACACTAGTAATCGCCTCTTATAGGGCTTTTAAACTACATAAGAGAAACGTTGACTCAGTCGCCGCATGATCAACTTAGTGCTGTTCGCAAAATATTCTAGAGGGAGAGAGAACGTTTGCAAGCAGGAAGAGGCAACAGAGAGTATTTTAATCATTACGTACTCACAGAGAAACGTTACAGAAAATTCAGGAATAAAGATGACACTGTGTTCAAACAATGGGTTGTTCTGCGGACAACCAGTCGGAAAATGTGCAGATAATGTCACGACAACAGGAGGCATTTATAAATAGAAAAAAACCCTACATGGAGCTGTTTGAAACAAGTAACAGGGAGAGTAAATATGTATTATTTCTTGAAAGAGAGAGAGAGAGAGAGAGTAAAATAGAGAGTCAGTCTAGTGTCTTGATATCTGAATAAAGTGGGTCCTCATTGAAACAACTGGTCCCTTTGTCTTGGGTGGTAACTTGCCGCCTTCCGAGTAGTGTTTACTTCAAATTTAGGTAATGCAGACCTTCTGTCGCCCTTAAACCTAGATTCAAATCCTTTTAAGTGATTCAGAGAGTTCCTTCAAGACTTTTTGTGTAATTCTGTTACATAAGTTGACTGTCAATTAATTTAGTTTTTTAAATCTTTTATGGGTATAAATTGCTCTGTTTTTTGTTGCAGAATTGAGTTTACATTTCGAGAGTTCACCTAATGGCGACTCTATTCCTTTTGTTTCTCGTGGCAGGCATTCGTCTTCTCTTGAATTTATCTGTCTCTTGTCATACCTTATTCGGTTTCTATGATCAGGTTTTCGCCAGTGTCGTATCTTCTTTTTCTGTCAGGTCCAGGTCTCCTCCTGTTAGGCATTCTCCTTCTTTACACCAACGCAGACTTAAAATCAAAGGATTTTGCTCCGTTCGGCATATTCCTAACACTAATGCAAAAAAGCTATTGAAAATTAAAAGACAGACTTTTCCTTGAGATGCAAAAATTTAACTGAGAACAAGATATAATAGCCAGGAGTCGATTCCAACCGGCAAAGAAGCTATTTCAATATCCAATGCTAAAGTCTTTGTGATATTAGAAAACAATAATACATATCTTCGAGGAATATATATTGCTAATAAAAAACGGGCTCAAGTAAATATAAGCTGCAGCGAGGTTGAAAAGTGGAAAAGATAAAGAGTACCACGAGTAGCCAGTAAAATAGAAAACACCTTCTGCTGAGCCCTACTTTCAGGGGTTGGGTCCAAATATCATAAAATTCTACCTAGTGTCCAAAAGTCTCCGTTAAGATACTGAAATAAAGAAGGTACGTCCTGGTGTTTCTGGATCTGTTAACCCTAGAGTTATTCAGATCTTGACAGGGCGATCACATCATGGCTTGTTAATTACTAATTTTTGTCTGCAGTTTTTAAATCTGTTTTATCAATAAGAACTCGTTTATCGTTATCTTAGCTCAACATAAAAATTTTAAAACAAATATTGTGTCATAAGTAGTTGCTAAATTACGAATTATTGATAATTAATCTTTATTCAATTTGGACAAGAGATTTATCATTCTGGTAATCTGACGTACACTTCCCGTTAAATTAACTTGTATTCCTTGAAACTTCCAAAAGCCTGTAAGATGGTATAAAATCTATTACAATCTAGCGAATCTCAGTAAAATTAATCTATTCTGTTGAATAGGGATAATTCATATGAAATCCATTCATAAACAATTAAATCAATGGACACATCTAGAATCTTGTTACATTTTTTAAACACTTTGAAACTACGCAAAACCGTAAAAAATTCTTTGTAGAAAGCTTAGAAATGCTTTCAATTTTTGGAACTAAATTTAGTTTATATAATCATATACAATTCCCTAAATTCCTCTAATATTGGTTGAAATTCTATTAAAAATTTACAAAATTCCCTGTAATCTAGACAAAATCCTCGAAATCGTTAAAACCTTGAAATCATTTAATTTCACTTAAAATGTACTAAAATTATTTTAAATATGTGGCAACCTTTATAAATCTATCAAAATCCCTTGTAATATATATAGAAATCCATGCAGATGTTTTAAAAGCCATTCAAAATTCTGGGATTTCCTTCAAATCCTTTGTATATTTTAGTCATTTCAAACTCAGTAAAATATTTCAAAATAAAAAATATTTCTTCAAATCTTCGAAATCCGATTAAAATCCCCTACTATCCTTAACATTTGGTTAAAAATACTTATTTATTACATGAAACCCTTTAAAATACTTTAAAATCCCGGAATTGATTTTTAAATTTCTCCAAATCCTTACAACACCTTACAATCCGTGGAAATTCCTCAAAACCTCTCCAAATTGGTTAAAATTCAAGAAATTCCGTAAAATATTTAGAAATCCTATTCGATCTCTTAAAAAATTCGTAATACAAGTATCTTTCCCTCTTGCACCATTTGTTAAACAAAATAATTGAAATAGCGAATTACAATATATCCTGTAAGTCTAGCTCTTAGTACCGAAGACATTTAGTTTCCATAAATAAGGGAGCCACCTGGTCGTAAACTCAACCATTTGGCTAGTCTTGTAATGCCTGACGAGAGCGGCATGTTCTACTGCTTACTTGCTGGAATCTATCGGCCACACAGTGGATGAACGCGTTATGGTCAGACACCGGTCTATCTCCAGCGTCCGCGCGCAGCATTCTTCAGTCACGTTGCGCTGCAGCAAATCTATTTGACACTTGACGCAGTGGAGTCCACATCAGGAACGCTCGCCCCTCAGTTCTTTCGAGTCAAATTCAAGACCAAAAATTGATTTACCAGCTACCTGTAAAATCGAGTCCTTTTAGGATCGGCCGCAAGAGTCGAGAAACGGACCTAAAGTGAGATCACAAATTGGGGTCTATTAAGCTCGCACCTCAAGAACTGAAATTCCACAATGTGATTAAATCCGAATTTTGAGTTATTTTTTATGTGTATTGCCGATTTTTAGACTTCTACTTTTTTTGAAAATCCGTATTTCAAGTGAAAGTACTGGCTTGAGAGGTTCTCCTTGCAGACTATCTATGGATCATTCTCAGCGATTTTCCGGTAGCCTGATAAAAGTCTTTACATCCTGTTGCATTTTTTATACTTTGTTAGGGTTTCTTAGATGAAGATAATAATCTGGAGTAATTGATTAGAAAATTAAGAGCTGAAAAGATTCACATGGTCAAGGCTTTCTTTAAGTCCGATCTTTTCAGGGATGACTCAAAAATAAGTACTGCCCTCTCAGAGCACACTCTTGGTATTTTAGACACTTAAAAATTTTTTTCGCCAGAAATATCTTTTAAGGCAGAAATTTTAGCCGGAAATAAAAAATTTCAAATATTTAGAAATTTCTTTTCGAAAAAAACTTTTTTAAATGTTTTTTTTTATATGTGAATAATTCGAGCGACTGTTTTAAACAGTACGAATCAATTATATAGAATTATAAGAATATCTGAGAATCTCCGCGAATTTATCGGGTAAGTAGTTTAAAAATGGTAGACCGCAGAAGAGTCCACAGGGTCTCACAGACCCATAGTGTGCTTCGTGATCGAAAACATAGATGTGTGCTTCGAGGGTTAATATGTAGAATCAAGTAAAGAAGTAGAATTTTCCATGTAACATGTTTCCATTTTTTATTATTGATTACAAAATAAAATAATCAAGGAAAATTTGGTTATTTGAACCCCTATCTTATGAGTTTTTGTTTTCAGTCTGATTTGCTTTAAGGATGTCTTGATTTGATTATTTTGGTATGTAGCATTATGATGAGAAATTAAATTTTATATGCTACATTTTTTTGTAGATCACTGTTCAAAACTAAGGAAAAGTTGGTCATTGAGATCACCATTCTGGACGTATTTGTTTTAGTCTGATTTTTTCGCCCCTGATTTAAATTGAAACTCTTGGCATGCAGAATATAGATGAAAAATAAAATTTTCTATGTAAAATTTTACTTACTTTCATAATAATGTTTAAAAAGTAAAGGAGATTTTGATTCTCAGCTCCCTACGCTGAAAACTTTTTACGTACAGAAAGTTTAATTGATTTCAGTTTATAAAAATTCAGTAATTTGATTTCTTATTTTTACTTTACATATCCCCGAACAAAATCGTACTTAAGAAAAAGTTCCAATATAAGTGTGCGAATAACCAAATTTTTCTTATTAAAAAAAATTTCAAATTTTGAACTTATTGATATCATAAAAAGAAAATTCGCCATTGAAAAAATTAATTTTCTGCTTTAATTCTATATGTCAAGAGCTTTAATTTGAGCCATCCTCAATGGAAATCCAACAAAAAGAAAAGGTTGCGAAATAGGGGTTCAAATAACAAAATTTTCTTTAATTTAAAATATTTTTACCATTTTTTTTATTGACACTATAAAGAGAAGAATGATACCTACGAAAATTTATTTCTTATTTTGAGTCTATAAAAAATTTTACACAGAACTATTAATTTATTATTTTTATTCTACATTTTAAGGTTTGCAATAAGATCCACCCCCCGCCCAAATAGTACCAAAATAAAAGCTTCCAACATAGGGTTTTAAATAACTAAATTTTCCTTATTTAACAAATATTTTAAGTTTTTATATTATTTATATAATCAAATAAAAAATGTTAAATGATAACATCTATTTCTTATGTAAACTATACGGGCCAAGAGATAATTTAAGCCATCCCCGATTAAAATTGGACTAAAAGCAAGGCTTCCAACTTTGGGATCCGAATAACTAAATTTTCCTTATTTTTCTAATTTTCCACGACTGATGTCATCAAAACAAAAATGTCTCATAGAAACTGCTTAAACAAACAATAAATATCCATGCAGTGATTAATAATTAAGTAAACATAAACATTTTTCTTTCAACTATTTGGGAAACTATACGTGAAATTATATAGAAAACCACATGAAAAACTATATTATACTTTGAGCTTGCATCCTATATATTTTTTCATCTGATTTCCTATATAGTTTTCAAATTCCAACTTTTTAAATTTTATTATTGTTTGCAGAATTATGAACTATCACAATTTTAAATGTTAAAGCTGAGAAGATGTTTTGATGTTAAAGAAATGTAAAAGATATTATAAATTGTAATTTATAGTATGCCCTTTTACATCACTTAACATTCAAATTCAACATTGAAAATTGTAGAATTGTATTTTTCTTAAAAAAATAATTAAATTTAAAAATTGAACATGGAAAAGTATACAGAAAACCATATCGGAAACTTAAGGAGAAACTGCATAAAATCCGGGCTCAAATTTCTTTATAGTTTCCCATATAGTCTCCAACATGGAATATTCTATTGCGTTTCAAAGGATTGCAAACCTTTTAAAGATTTTCATGAAATTTCAGTAAATATCTGAGCAATATTTGAAGAATGTTTTGACTCCTCGACTTTAAGACTCATATTTACTTGACCCAAATTGTATCTAATATCACCTAATCGATTAAAACAAAGCAAATAATGATATGATGTTATACAAAATTTTTTTATTAACAAATTTTAAGAGAAGATATATTCAACTTTGAAATAATTTTTATCACAGTTTCACATAATTCGATCAAAGTCTTATGCTTTATGTAGAAAATTTAATATTTGCAATATTCAAAATTACTTCAAAGACATGTTAATCGCAAAACTATTATGTTTAAACGCCTACATCAATTTCCCACTCTGTTATCTACATATGTAAATGATACATCTAGTATAAATTATCAAGTTCTCCTAAAAAGCCCTTAGTTACCCTTCACGAACTTAAAAAAAAAATCAATTTTTTATTCGTATGAAGAAAATGAAGTTCTTTTTTGGGGCCCTTCTGCTCATCTTCTTGTTTTTCTTTAATGAAGTTAGTAAGTCTGAAAATAATAATAATTTCGTGTGTACGAAAACACCCAAATCGCTTTCTTCAAACTCGTGATTCAAATAGCTTTTTATTATTTTCAAGATCTCAAATATTTCAAAGTTTTAATAAGTTTAAGCGACGTTATAGGAGATTTTACTAATTTTATAGTTCACGGAATTTAAAAATATTTTAAGAGATTTAAAATGATAATGACAAAATACCTCATAAGAATAATGCATAATAATTTATCAAACTTGGCACAGGAGAATTTTGTGAGATTTCAAAGAATTATATAGGATCATGAAAGTGAACGATGGATCCGGTAATGACAGTGAATTTATTTTTTAACCTGGAATTTAAAAAAAATTTTAATGAAATCTGATACAATCACTTACTTAATTTTAATTTTAATTGTTAACTTTTTAATTATAAAAGCTATAAGTTAACAATGCGTCATTCTAAAATATTTTATATTACAAATATTGAATTTCAGGTATTCATTTCTAAGTTTACGTTCTTAGGTTAAACAATTTTATACAAGCATTACAAGACAAATCATTAAAACATAAGTAGGTTTAAAGCTTGATAATTAAACGGGGTTTTTAGTTTCAAATCGTATTCAAATGTCGATTCAATCTTGAATATTTCATATTTGACACATTGAATTTAAAAGTTTTTATCATTTGAGGAAAAATAATTTTTTCATGCTCAACAACGTAATTATTTATTAAAAATAACAAAATAAATATTCAAGATTAAATTATGTGAATCTGACTGTTTCCAGTTCGAAAGCCTTGAATCGATAAAATTTTAAAGTACTAAATTTCAATTTTGAACGTTACAATTTTACTTGTTACAATTTAAAATTCTTTAATTTTTAGTTAAGAGTGCTAAATCTTCAACTGTAAATAATAATTTAACCATTTTTGATTTTGAAGCGATTTGAACTAACAATAGGGTAACTTTTAATTTATAAAATTTTCAATTTCATGACAATTTAAAATGTTTTAGAATATAGAATTTAAAATTTTGCACTTTAATAGCATTTAATTTTAAATTATTCAGTTCAATATTTTTAAAAATTGTAGAATATTCATGGAATTTGATTTTCATGAGATTATTGGGAATTTTAGAAAATTTAATTAAATATGATGGAATGGAATACAAGAAGATATCAGAGAAAGCACAAGGTTTGTATAAAATCCCCCTCCCCTCCCGTTTTTGTAAGATGTCCACGTTTTGAGATCCTCTGAATCCCAAAATCAGGTTTTCACGTATGCGTCTGACTGTCTGCATGTATGTATGTGCATATGTCTGTATGTCTACTGTAAGCTCGATAACTTAAAACATATTAATCTATCAGATTGGCCTTTCGTATACCCTTTTTGTGTCGAAAACTGAAGAAAACGCTCGTTAGCCAGCTATTTTGGATAAAAATTCAAAAGGTGAGTCAATTTTGTAAATTTTTGAGTCCACTTTTTTCAAAATTCAAAAATTCTCTGTGCGGTTATTCGTAGGAATTAAAAATACGAAATTTTTCTTCTCAAGACTTTTTTTTGATAAAAAAATACCAGACTTATAGCACATACAAAACTTAAAAAAATAATCGAAAATTCAAATTTCAAGCTAAATAACGCACGCTATAAAAAAAATCGAGAACATTAAAACACTACTTTTTAAAGGCCCTACAAGAACATCCTAACAATATTTTGATTTTGTTATGAACCATTTTTTTAGCGAATCCGTAGTTTTCTTTAATTGTGAAAAATAACATTGAGGATAAAAAAATCAAACCTTTGGAAAAATAATGCGAGGTACGATAACACATAAATGAGAAAAAAAATTTTCCTAAATGAGATCCATAAATTTTTTATTAACAACTTTTTTATAGAATCCGTAGTTTTCTTCCAATCGTGAAAAATAACTTTAACAATAAAAAACTTAAGCCTTTGGAAAAATGATACGGGGTACGTAAACACATAAATAAGAAAAAATTGTGCGTTCAAGAAATATCTACAAATCCGCAATACACTTTTGTCATAAAAATACAATTAAAATAAAAAAATTAACTTTCTGGAAAAACGACGCAAGCTACAATAACATTTTAACTAATAAAATTTGTTGCCTAAATTATATCTGCAAATTTTATTCAAGATTCTTTCTTCTACGATGTTTATTTTTGGTTTAAATCGTAGAAAATAACATTGAAAATAAGCAAATTAAATTTATAGAAAACGTCTCAAGTTGCATTAGATATTTTTCTAATAAAATTCTTTTTTTTATATGATCCAAATTTTCTTTTCTAATTTTAAAAACAAGATGAGGAAAGTACGTAGGTTTCAATACTAATACATATTATGAATTATAATATTATAAATTTATTAAAATGAACGATATTTCATGATAGCTGAGGATAAAAATTAGTAGAGAGTAAAAAGTAAATATTGAAGTAACCATGAAAAATAGAATTTGTACATTATTTTGCAATATCTGAGTAAGCAGTGCCAGCCTGTGGTGCACAAATAAATTTACTATAGATTTGATATAATATTGTTGCACATAGTGCAGAAAAACTCTCATTTTATACAAAAGCGAGTGCGAAACACGAGATACGTGATTAGAATGTCTTCGTTAAAGCCGAAGGAGCATTCACAAAAGAGAATTCGCAATCACCAACTTACTGCGTTCGATTTTTTTGACCTTTCATTTTAGAAGACTTGCTCACAAATGTAGCGAAAATACAAAGCCCGAGTGCGTTGCGCAAGTTAAATATAATATCGAGCGCAAAATGCGACAACCAACGGTAGCGCGCTCTAGGTTACGGTATAGCTTCTTTATTATAAGTGAGATGGTACAAAAATGTTAAAAACCTATAATTTTCTGCATCTCTCCATTTCAAGGTCAGAAGTCTGTTCAGTGTGTAAACAGCTGGTACTCGCAGGTATATTAGCCCAGGCTATTGTCTTCTGACATGGATCGTTTTGCAGCTCTCCTATCTTCTATTAAAGAAGACACATCTTCAAATAAAGCGGATATGGTCATACTGAAGGGTTCAGTAGTTCAATTTTAGAGGGTCCTTGAGCTTCTAAAAGGTGAGACAGAAGCCCTACAGATTAGAAACAACAATAGAGACAAAAGAAATTGCAAGCTAGAAGGGGATGTTAAACTTCTGAAGGAGGATATGTTCCATATAAGAAGAGCTGCCTCTACTAAGAACGCAACAGCAGCACAGCATTAATTCGTAATCACGGCAAAAATTTTCAAATGGTCTCTACTAGCCCAAAATATCCATTGAACTATCCTAAACTTTAAATATACACCCTCTTTTATATTAGCCGATCAACACACATGAAATAAGCGTTGCTATCAGGAGATGTAAGCCGGAGAAAGCTCCTGATCAGAATTGTATTTCATCGAAATTTCATCAAACCCTTTCAGTCACCAATCCTCCTGGATAGATTGGTAGAGTGGACGAATGAGTAATGATGTGTTTCTCAATTCCAGGCAAGACTTGAGGCTACCAGAGGCTGTATGGTTCACACCTTTGTTTGGAGCTCTATAAATCAGATACACCTTTCTATCAATAGGCGCAAAGTCTTTGTTTGGTTTGTAGATTTTAAGATGGCGTTCCCTTTTTTTCTTTTGTGAACCACGATTTACTGTAGAATTAATTGATAAGTTTGGATGTCAGCGAAAATTAATTAAAATAGTGAAAAGCTTGTACCACTCTGCTAGAGTATCCATCCACATACTAAAAGGCCTTATAACCTCTGCCGATGTGATTCATGGTGTTCTTCAAGGTAAGCTTCTTAGTTCAGTATCTATTATTTCAGCAATTAGTGATCCTAAATGCTTCCTGCTCAGTCAAAGCCTGAGCTGAATATAAATTGATCATTTGATTGAGGTTTTTCTATTGACCTATGCTGATGACATCGCCTTGTTTTCTGACTCTCGTTTAGACCTCGTAGTGAAAATTAGAAGCCTTGCTGAATATTGTAAAAGCAATCATCTGAAGGTCAATACATATAAGACGACGACCAATATCTTCCATGAGGGGAGGAATCCTTCAATCCCAAATTTCATTTTGGATTCAAACTAGCTGAGGATGGTTAGGGAATACAATTACCTAGGTAAGTTATTCCGGAACTTTGTGGCTGCTGCAAATATTGTTGTTACAGGTATTTTTGGGCGTCCAAGACGGAATTTTGGCGCACCCAACAAATCTTGAAGGAATCTGTATTATCATTAGGGTTAGCGACTATCGATCAATGTAGATGTCATTACATAATCTGTAAAAATAGAAGTCCACACTATCGACCAAGTTAACTATTCAAATAACTCATCGGGATCTGTGGGTTGAGATAATGTGGGAAAATAGAGAAAATACGCAACACCTTCTTCGAGAGAATTTCGGGACTCACTACATATTACCTGCTGTAGGGTGGTCTCCCTTACTAACTACTCCGGATGGTACACATATAAAAATGTAAGACTAGCCAAAAAATAAATTAACGCTTTCAATTTTTAACCTCCTAAATGAAACATTTTTTATAAGAAATTGAAAAAATTGAAGCACTTTTCATTGCAAACCTTCAAAATAGAACTATATATTCTAACAAAGCGATCATATTTTCATACTTTTCAACTATAAAACTTCCAAAAAATCAAATCTTCAGTTTTAAATTTAAAAAATAAAATAATTCCAAACTGCAAATTATAAAAATTAAAGAGTATTCAGTTGTTAATCTTTATAATTTAATCGCAAACAATCTTTCAAAATATAAATATAGAAATTACAAAAATTTCAAATATATTTTTTCAAGATTCAAAATTTTCCATTGGAACCCTTCGAAATTCATAAACATGTTATTGCGAATCTTGAAAATTAAACTAAATATTTTCAAAAAGAGACGGTAATCACCTTATTTTTAACCATCAACTGCAATCATTCAAATTATTTTTTTTTTAACTATTAAAGTTATAAATCATTTCTCAAACCTAAAGATCTGACTGAAATGGATGACGAGCTTCGTGGACATTTTTCCGGAGAATCCGACCTCTAGACTGTCAATTATTGTGTGTATAATGCAGTCTGAACACACTTTATAAGATATTCACAGCTATCTTAATGATAGCATTGTTCGGGCAATTGAACCTGTGTGGCAAGAAATGTATGAACAACGAGGCTCAAAGAAAGGCGTAGCCGGATGGCAGGAGAACCTGCTCATCGATAGATGTGTCTGCAAAGATGCAGCATTCTACCAGCGTGACCTATCGATGGCCTGGATTGATTATCGGAAAGCTTTCGATTCTACATCCCATAGACTTATCATCTGTCTTTTGGAAATCTTAAAGGTTCATCCGCAAATAGCTGGGTGCATAGAGAGATTGATGCCGCTTTGGAAAACCAGATTTACTATCTCATCTGGAAAAAATCGTGTGACAACTAACAAAGTCACGTTTCAGAGAGGTGTCTTTCAGGGCGACACCATGAGCCCACTCCTCTTTTGCCTTATATTAATGCCACTATCTCTAGCACTTCGCCATTCCGATGGGTGCATGTGCGGATTGTCGATCGATATACTAAGTAGATTGGAATGGAATTTGGGTTAGACAAATGCGCCAAGGTTTATTTGAAGCGAGGAAAACTTAATGGCATCCCTGAAGATCCTGAGCTCGTTGATAGAAGTGCTATACGACACCTTTGCGCTGGAGAGACTTATACATACCTGGGCGTGCCACAGAGCCGCATTCAGGATGTGACATCTATAAAGGATACTCTCCAAAGCAGATACAAACTTCTCATCCGACAGATTTGGTCTACCGAACTGTCGGCAAGAAACAAAGTATCTGCAACGAACATGCTTGCCGTCCTCGATAAGAGGATGCACGGTATCTTCCAATGAAATGTGAAAGATCAGTCAATGTCTTGTGATCTAACGTTTTCTTTCCTTAAATCGCCCGGATTGAAATCTGGTACGAAGGGTTTAATTTTTTTATGCCAAGACGGTGTCATTTCCATCTTAACATACCGTCGCCACATTTTGAGCCAAGACATTCCTAATAATAGCTGCAGGGCGTTTCATTCACACCCCGAGCATTTAGCTCACATACTATCTAGTTGTCCAACTCACGTGAGAACGGCCTACATTTAAAGGCACAATGCGGCACTAAGAGTGCTTTATTACCATCTCTGTCACTCTTACGGCATTAACCTTAATATCACTCCTCTAGTCCTCCTAGGGAAATCGAGTCAATTGTCGAGAATGGGAAGTGCCGCATATACTAGAACTTTATATTCTCGACTATTGTTTCTGTTGCTCACTCAAGGCCTGACATGATTCTTCTTGACTTCGAGAAGCGAACCATGTTCGTTATCGAATTTTCGGCACCAGCTGACGAAGACATCATAACCAAGGTGAATGAAAAGAAACAGAGCTATCGAGATCTTGGAGTTGCCAATCTTTCACTTGCTAATGGCCTAAACAGCATCCCTGCGTGTCAACAATATGGTAAAACACTGGCAGGAAAAATGCTCTCGGCGAAATCCTGCGGTTGTCTTTATGACAAATTTTTAAATTTGACAAATTGACAAATTCTTTTTGTTTAAACCGCAGAATTTCCCCGAGAGCGGGTGCTAATCTGGTACATTGCACCCGCTCCCAGCGAAATCGCGGTAAAATTTCAGCGGGGGGGGGGGGGG
>NC_046660.1:52629900-52636356 GCF_010883055.1 Belonocnema kinseyi
ACCGCGATTTCGCTGGAAGCGGGTGCAATTTTTCAGATTAGCACCCGCTCCCGGCGAAATCCTGCGGTTGTCCTTATGACAAATTTTTAAATATATATATTTTAAATTATTTGTTGAAAATGTGTTTTTTATCATTTTCAATAATTTAACCTTTTTTAAATTGTATTGCTAGAAATTTAAATAGAAACAATGTTTTGAATGAAAAAAATGTCTCTTAAGACTATTCTTGTCAATATTATAAACAAATTTAATAAACAAATGCAATTCGTTTTTTTCGATCTCAATTTTTTTGAATTAGGAACCTCATAATGATTTCACAGAATTCATCATTTGTTTATGAATTTTAAAATTTCATGAAACAAATTGATACTATATGATAAATTGAATTTTTTCAGACAAATTTAATAAACAAATCAATTATACTAACACTTAAAAAAACCCTATTTTATGACTTGTGTTGTAATTGAAAAAATTTAAAAATTTTGAACCCAAGTCCGTTTTTCCTGACTAAAGCAGTTTCTCACTATGAAATTCATGAAAATCTACCAAGTTAATAAGATTTTCAAAATTTGTGTCAACCTTATAAATTTTTGAATTTTGCCTTTCAATTTGTATTCTCAAACTTGAAAAATCCCTTTGCTATGAGGTTTGTAGAAATTAAATAATTTAATAAATTCTTATGAATATCAGTTAATTGAATAGAATTTCCAAAACACTCAGGTAGGGGTTTGAACAAAATTGTTACTGTTACCAGTCGTAGGGGCGCACAGTGGGAGGAAATGCACTTTTTTCGTACAAAAATGTTCAGAGCCTTCAATTTTTGTCCGATTCTTAATTTAAAAAAACTTGCAGTTCATAAAATTCTGAAGAGCTTGACGCTCCGAATTTTTTTCCTATCTATTTTTTTTAGTATCAATTTTTTCATAAAAATATGGAAAAACTGAAATCTTGTACATAACAATTGTTTAGGCTTTAATAACTGATTAGAAAAACTTTGTATTGTCTCGAATGAATGTTTAGGGAATCATAGAATATATTATATATTAAATAGTTTGTGATAACCATTGTTATAAACAATTCTTGTGGCAAAATATTGAAATTTGAGATTTTTTCAAATGATAATTTCCTTCAATCGCTTGAACGACCTCAGGCATTCCTTAAAGTAACAAATATTAATTGATGTTTCATAAAAAATAATAATCAAAATTTTTATAAACAAATTCAAAATGTTGGCCCTTTCGCATGCAATTTTTTTAGCACTGGAAATGCTTTAAGCTGAAAAATTCGAAATGTATGCAGTTTCACTTGGAAAAAGTCGAATTTACATTTCACAAAACCTTAAGTTAAATATTTCATCACAAGAAATGATAATAATAGCGGTTATTGTTAACTTTTATAATATTTTCGTGACTAGCAGTTATTCTTCCAATAGCTTTAAACATTTCAGTGCAAAAATAAAAAATTTCTATGCGAAAAGACCAACATTTTCATTCTATTTATCTAATTTGTTTATACAAGTTTAAATTCGTATACGAATGAGATATTACTTTTTAAATATCACCCCATAAATCTGTTTTATGGGGTCCCAAAAAACATCATTAGTGAAAAAATGTGTTTTGCGAGATTTGGGTGCTAATAATTTACAGGCTAAAATATTTTTTTAAATGAAAAAATCGTCTATGTATTGTCATAAAATTTTGTTTTATCAATTATATCCCTTTAGAAACGAAAATATTCCTTTTCAACTTAAGTTGTTTTTTCGCAAAAAATGGACTTAAGTCATAATGTCATGATAATTTCTGTTAAATAAAGCTAAAACAGGGATCTCATTCCTTATAGAACTTTGGAGGGATGAAAAGAAATTCAAAATTCATCATCATCTCATTTTTTGCAAAAATGGACTTGAGTCATTTTTCCGAGCAGCCACAGAATTCTATAAATTAATGAAATCGAATAATTTTGGTACCTACATTTTGCATAAAAATTGTATCGACAAGTGAAACATTCATATCAAATATCTGCAGATGTAATTGAGTTAAAAAAAGTAATTTAATGTCTGTCATTTTGTTAACACCATTTTGTTTTTAAAGCAAATCTAATGTCATAATCCTAATAAGTGGCTTCAAAAACCTTCGTATGCTGAGTTTCATTCAAATCTAAATTTTCGCTAAAATGCCGCCAGTTTCTTAGCACCATTTCTTTTTTAGAAAAATATAATAACAAAGTCTTGATTAGCGTTCCAAAAAACCCTCATATTAAGTTTTATGCAAACTTACTTAAAAAAATATTTTATCTAGTTAAAAAAATCTGGTTCCAAAATTAATGTAACACAAAATTAATGTAACACATTTTACTTGAGAGTAAAAATGAAACAACAAATGAAAAAAAAACATTTTTTTGACCATCTCAACTTCCTAAAGTGCACGTTTTGCGCTCATTGAAAACTTGTTTCTCGTTTGCTCTCAACAACCTATGTGACGCGCATTCGCGCTCAAAATGTTGCAGTTTTCTTTTCCGCGCAGCCCGAATGAGTCTCTATTTTCCTTTAACGTGCTTAATTTTAGCTCGGATTAAAATACACCAGAACCCTAATTAAGTAACAGGTTCGGAAGTTGCCTGCAAATAGCCTGGTTACTCAATTGGGAGAATCACAACGTAAACACTCAGTGACGCCAGAAATTTTTCCAATTGGAATGCATAATATTGCGCAATGACTCTGACTGAGTATTCACGCAATGCGGCCCTTATGAGATGAGAGTCGCAAACGTCTCTTATCCCGAGTTCTAATTCACAAAACACTTCTTAGTATATAATTCAAACGATCTAGACGTTGACGGAAGATGTACATTTTCCAAGTATTAAGCAATAATAATTATTATTATACCCACCAATTTTACTGAAGAAAAATATGGAGATGAGGAATAGAGTACAAAAAAAGTGCTTCATTTTCTTTGTTTCGAGAAAAAACCATCTCGTTTGGAAGTTCATAGAGGAAAACTGAGTGTTTTTCCGTAATCAGTTCGCTGATTTATAGATAAGATAACATCAAGGAAAAAAAGTTCATCAATGTTTCGTAACTGAGTTTTAATTTTGCTGGTGCACGTTTTATTTAAGTTATTTTTCGTATTGAAAACATGCTACCTTTCAGAGAAAGCATATTTTACAGAGAACAATACTTTTAAATCATAAGAAATAGGGTGATTTTTGAAGAAAATAAATTAATATTAAATTTAACATAAAATGTTTAATGTTTTCATTCCAAATATATTGCATTTTCAACAAATTAGTTAAATTTTCAACCAATAGGGACTACTTTTATAACAAAAAAGATGAATTTTCAACGCAATAGTTAAGTTTTAATCCTTTCGAAATTCAAAAAAAAATTTAAAAAACAGTTGATTTTTTATAAAAATCGTTGAATTTTTAGGAACAAAAAAAGTCATTTGACATCAAACATTTGCATTGACAAACAGAGAGTTGACATTTCAAATCAAATAAATACAATTTTCGATAAAAATTTAAACATTGGAAATTTATTTATTTCAATCAAAAAAGATAACTTTTCGACCAAAAAATATAAATTTTTAATACAAAGAACGAATTTTGAATAACAAAAATTGCACTCTTAATAAAAAAGATGACTTGTTTACAAAATACAATAAAGACCTGGTATCGCAGAATAAGGACAAATTTCACTGACTCCCACCACTTCATTCGAAGGCAGGCATCTTTCAATGTGAACAGCTTATTGGTCCGCTCACTAGCGAGTAGCCACTGGAAACTTGGCGGTAACTTTTAAATGCTGACAGAAGCTATTTATTATTTTACAGCAGAATTCAACTTTAAATTAATTTTTCGCGGCTGAATACTATTATAAATAATAATTAATACATTAAATTTTGATAGTAATCACGAAACAAATCGCTGATAGATAATTACACCGCTAAAACATGTGGTCTGTTGTCTGCTAAAACAACAAACAATCTACTCGCCGTGTCGCATTTATAAAAGTCAAATTATCGTTAAATACTTATGATTAATAAAAAGTACTCTTTTACATCGGTTATATAAAATATTTTTGTTTTGTTAAGCATCGTCATTTTATTTTCCTCATTGTAATTCTCCTGAAAAATAATAAAGTGCACATTTCCGCATTTAAAAGTTCCCGCCAACTTCCGATTGGCTACTGAAATAGGTGCTGCCCCCAGCGTACTTCGCATGCTAGAGATATCTGCGTTCTGACACCACTGTCTTCAGTTTAAAACCCAGTCCCGCCTTTTCAGCTATTGGTTTACCGAGAGATGTGAAAGTAAAGAGAGTGGGTAAGATATCATGCAATAAACAGGTCCCGAATCTGGCAATAGACGAGTCCTGCGATAAACGGGTCTTTACTGTACTAGTTGAATGTATGAACCAAATCATTGAATGTTTAACCTACAAAGCCTAAATCTAATGTTTTCAAATGAATAGTTAATTTTCAAAAACGAATGATATTTTCCACGATGTAGTCAAATTTTTAATAAAATAGTGGAAGTTTCAGCTCACAAAAACGAATTCTTAACCAAAAATGCAGTACTTGATATTTCAACCAGAAAATATCATTTTCACAACAAAAAAGAAGAAGCTATATTTTCAGTAAAAAAATTAATAAAAAAAGAACGAATTTTCAACTAAAATGATGAATCCGAAAATAATTTTTTTTCTTAATATAGTGTTTCAATACTCAACCCGAAAATTGATTTTTCTAATCAAGAAGACAAATTTTTATCCACTGAAAATTTTTAAATCGAAAAAAATCTGATTTAAATTACTGAACTTTCAAGCCAAATGGCGGCCCATTTTCAATTAAAAATGGAAATGATAGATATCAATTTGAAAACGTAATTTACAAAGGAAAAAAAAAACGGTTTTTCTACCAAACAAATATTTGAACTAAAACTTATTTTATTTTTAAATCAGAAGCCATTGAATTCAACCCAAAAATCTGAATTAGAGCTTAGTTGCATTGGAATTTTTACTTAAGCAGATGCTCAACTTGAAATTTATTATTTTATTGTTACGATGAATGACACTAATTTAACAGTTTATTTCCTGATACTGATATATTCCACTGTTTCAGTGAATTTTATTACTGTGAAAAGTAAACTTAGCCTCCATGCTATCTACGAAATTAAAATGAAGGAATTTTATTTAAAGGAAAAATAATTAATAAAATATTGTCAGTAAATAATATCTGCACTTCAAATAATATTACATAAAAAACTGTTTACAATAGATATATTTTAATAAATGTATAATATTATTTTTCATCCAAAGTTAAATTAAAATGTTAATAATAATTTAAGGATACAAATTATCTCTACACTAAGATGCATAATAGGGTGGTCCAAAAATACATGGAAAATTTTTTTTGCATGCTAAAGGGAAGCGATCCCCCCCATTTTATTTCAAATTCGAAAAAAGAAATTCCCTAATTTTTTATTTTTTTATTTTTTGATTTTAACAGCTGGTGGTTCTCACTTGAAGTTTCTTATGTAAAATGCATGGGGAAAAATCACTTTTTCGAGTTTTTAGAATAATTTTATAGGGTTTAAAAGAATGGCACCGGAAAGAATGGAGTACCTGAAAACTACCCTTCAAACCAAAAATTTCAATTTTTCATGAAATCGACCTTTTGAACACTGTATTCTCGTATTTTTCACTTAAAATGATTAATAATGGCCTAGTGGATATATTTATTATTATTGTTTAATTTATTTTCAATTATTTAAACAAATAGAATGTATTTAAATAATCTTTGACTCCAAAAATCGCTTTTCCCCTAAAAATTATTACTATTTGTCTAGCAAAATACTTAGTAACATTGATTAATTAATGTTTCATTATATAAAAAAATGGGATTTGTTTAAAAATTTTTTTGGAAATTTCGTTGTTTCCTAAAAAATAATTACTATTGGTCTAGTGAACTATTTATTAACAATAGTTCATTAATTTTTAATTGTTCAAACAAATGGAATTTCTGTAAATAATTTTTTTATTAAAAATGATTAATATTTCTTAAGTGGAATATTTATCAACATTGTTTGATTAAATTTATTTGAAAAAAAAAATTTTAATAAAAATTATTACTTAAATACTACTGATAAATAAATGATTAATTATTTATTAACAATTACTTATAAATATTCCACCAGACCAAGAGTAATAATTTTTATTTAGAAAAAGTATCCAAACGAAATTAATGATACAAATTCCTTTTGTTTAAATAATTGAAAATGAATGACCTAATGTTAAGAAAAATTCCACTAGAACAATAGTTATCAATTTTAGGGGAAAAAATAATTAAAACATATGTATATATATATATATTCACAGCTATCCTAAATGATAGGATTGTTCGGGCAATTGAACCTGTGTGGCAAGAAATGTATGAACAACGAGGCTCAAAGAAAGGCG
>NC_046660.1:52636456-52642668 GCF_010883055.1 Belonocnema kinseyi
GACAAGCACCGAGAACGTCAAATAGAAAAAAATGGCGAGACGTTGCGTACAATATCTTCCTTAAAACCGAAGTGAGGACGAGTCGTGGACTGGCCGTATTTTAAAATACATTTCTCAAAATGAAAATTCAATTATTACCCTTCTTTTTCTTCTTACAGAAACAGTAGGTAAACTTACGAAAAATCTAAAGAACTTAAAAATTGATGTACCATCTTCTTCGAGAGAAGAGGAAAACCCAGAAGCTGTCAGAAATATGCTAAGAAAACTGAAAATCAATGAACAGTATTCTTCAAAAGAAGAGGAAAACACACTCGCTATCAGAAAAAAGTTGAAAAAAATCAAAATCAGTGATCCGTCTACTACAAGAGAAGAGATAAACGCAATCGCTTGCACAAATAGGCTACAAAATCTGAAAATCAGCGAAATATCGTATTCGAAAGAAGAGAAAAATACACACATTTGCTATGGCACCTCTAGAGTCTATCGAACTAAACCAAGGCCTCAACCTAAACTTCATCCTCTGCAACCAGTAGGGAATGATGGTGATGTTATGCCTCCTCCAATTAGGCTTCTTTCCGAACTTGAAGATTTCCGGGATCGTGAATCACTAATTAATAATACCCCAAGGTCACAGGGTATCAATCGTTATAATCAGTATAAACAGAAATATGGATATTCATCGGAAGGATCTGGATCAGGTTGAGGCTCGGGCTATCGACATCAGAATGAAACTTCTGGTTATATATGACACCTATATAGACAACTAATATGGGTGAAAACCTAATAGTTAACAATATCATGTACCTGGAATTTTATACGCTTGTGTTTAGAGGAATAAATTTCTTGATGACAGAGCTTTATTAAACGCATTTTCTCTGATAATATCATATCTTCTCATTGTTATCTTTAGCTTAGAGCTCCTTTAAAAATACGTTACCAATCTGAAGGCAACAGGAGGATACAGTCAAAAATAAGGTTCCTAACCGATAAAAGGGGTGGAGATAAGTGAAAGTAACGAATGGAACTTATAAAAACGTTGTTACGTTTTCTGATAATTAATTTTTGAAAAAATAACTTCAAATGACACGGTGTGAACTCGAAAAACTTGGAAACGGTAATGGTAACGCTTTCAGGGTAACGATTCCAGGGTAACTCTTCCTCCGCTCTATCTCTCCTTCGCTTCTCCCACTGACGGACTCTTTCCATCCCTCTCTCTCGCTATCTCTCCTTCGCTTCTTCCACTTCTCTCACTCTCACTCACTTACTCTCTCTCTCTCTGCCCCCCTCTCTGACTCCTTCGTTCGCTCTCTGTTTCTCTCCATCCTTCACTCTTACACGCACACTAATCCTCCGACAGTATAAGAAGCATATAGTGGCATGCGCTCAGAGCAATGTATAGTTAAAGTTTTTTTGTTTTTGTTTTTATTTGCGAAAGGTGAGTTATCCTGCGATGAAACTGTTCAATAATAATTTAGAAAGTTTCCTAGGTGTTCAAGAAACTTCTCCCTTTTCCACTTTTTATTATTTTCTCTCTTATAAATGCAAACTAAATTTATACAACTCTATCATATTTTTGCTTCGAAATTCATCCAGTTTGGTTAAAACTTTTGCTAATTAGTTGAAAAATAAATTACCTCGTTAAAAACTCGTTTTTTAAATAAAGATTTGGTTGAAGATTCAACTATTTCACTTTATGTAAACGAATCTTCTTGGTTAAAAACTCATCTTTTGAGTTAATTATTGAATTTATTTTTTGGCAAATTCATTTTCTTTGTAAGCTTCATCATTTTACTTGAAAATTCATAACTTAGTTTACGAGTTTATACTATTTTGTTAGGAATTCGTTTTTGTCTATCGATTAACTAATTTTTTTATATCAATTGAACTATTCAACTTACCGTTGAAAATTGGTTTGTTTTATCTTTTTTGTTGAATTCGACAGGTTTTTATTTCAATTTAAAATCTTGTTTGGTAACAATATCATACTTCGTTAAGAATGATTATTTTTATGTTCCAAAATAAACTAATTTCTTTAAAGTTAAACTACTTTTGAAATATTTTTTTTATTGAAGATTTATCACTGTAGTTGAAAATTTATATTTTTAGGTCTAAAATGTAACTTTTTTTGTACGTAGTTTGAATTTTCGGCTTAAAAATTGAACAATATGTTTTTTTGCAGTTTTTGATTTAAAAAATCTGTTTTGGGTAAAATATTAACCTTCACATTTTTCTCTCATAATTATCTTTATTTATTAGAATTTAAATTATTTTGATGTAAATTTACATATTTTTTGTTGAGATATCAACTCTCACATTTTTCATTAAAAATGCACATAATTTATTTAAAATGCTTGGTTAACGATTTAA
The DNA here is from genome assembly GCF_010883055.1 of Belonocnema kinseyi. Lineage (NCBI taxonomy): Eukaryota > Metazoa > Arthropoda > Insecta > Hymenoptera > Cynipidae > Belonocnema > Belonocnema kinseyi. The sequence goes on from NC_046660.1 coordinate 52,638,824, forward strand.
TTCATTTATTAAACATTCGTTTGTTTTCATGAAAATTATTTTCTTGGAGTGAAAATTTAATTACTCCACATTCAATTTAAGGTTTATACTTTTCTGTTAAAACTCAACAATTTAGTAAAAAAATAACTTTTTTGGAAATTCATCTTTTTTTGCTTTGGAAGGTCAACTTTTTTCGAAAATTCATATTTTTGGCTTAGAAACTTTACTGTTTGTTTGCAAAATTCGTTATTTGACTTGCAAGTATTATTAATTCTGCAAAAACTTCACATATTTCGTTAAAAGTTGACTTTTTGATTGAAAATTCACCACTTTGGTTTAAATACTTTTTCTTTCTGGACTGTAAAACTCCTCGCAATTAAAAATTCTGCCTCTGCTGCAAATTCTTTCTTTGGTTTAAACATTTTACGTTTTATTTAAAATGAAATTCTTTTTGGGCTGAAATATCAAATATTACATTGTTTGTTGAGAATTATTTTTTTTAATTAAATTATTTTTCATTCAAAACTATAACTAATTATGTTTTTACATCTACTATAATATTTCTCTTTCTGAATTTATATTTTATGGTACAAGATTCAACTACATGGTTGAAATTTTCTTTTTTGCATTGTTCAAAATTAAGTATCATAATTGATGGTTGTAAGCCGAACTACTTTGTAAAAATTTATTTTATTGATTGAGAATTTAAATATTTTTTGAATATTTGCTTCCTTTCAGTACAACATACTTTTTTTTAAATACACATTTAACCATTGAATTTTTAGATGAAAATTGATCGCGTTTGGTTGAAAATTTCACTATTTGGTTTTGAATTCATCTACTCTGTTAGATCATTTTCTAAAAAAATGCATTTTTGACCAAATAGTTTAATTTTTAACAAAATACTTTAGTTTTTTCACAAAACAATATAATTTTTAGGAAAACAGTTGATTTTTTTATCAAATAGTTGAATTTTCAACTTACAAAGGTTTATTTTTAACAAAATAGTCAAATTTTTTAACAGCAAAGGTTGAACTTTAATCGAAAATATTTGCGCTTTTAATCAAGTAATTGACTTTTTTGAAAGATAGCTTGTTTCTTAACAAGAAATAAGAATAATAATTGAATATTAAAATTTTTAAACGAAAAAGTAATAAAACTCAAGAAAGAAGCGTTTAGTTTCCAATAAAAAGATAAATTCTCAGCGACAAATATGATAATTGCTATTGCAAGCAAATAAAAGAAAAAGTTTCAACAAAATAGTTGAATTTTTAAGTAAATAGTTAAATGATCATCCTAAACGAATTAATTATCAACAAAAAAGACAAATTTTCTACCAAGAAGATTAGTTTTCTAAAAAATAAAAAATTCAACCAAAATGTAAAAGCTAAAAGAAGAAAAATTATTTTACACAAAAAAGAAATGAGTTTTCAACAAAATAGTTGAATTTTAAAGCCCAAATTATAAATTTTCGTCAAAAAAGTTAGATTCCAAGTAAAAAATTGTATTTTTCACCAAAAAGGGGCAATTTAAACCAAGAATATTAGTTTTAAAAAAAAGACGAATTTTAACAAAAAAAAATGTTTGTGCCCATGGCCAAATGGTCTAACATTGAATTTAAAAAATTAATTCTAAAAAAAAAATTAGTGTTCAAGAAAGCAGTTAGAAAAATTAATTTTCTACCTGAAGAGAATTTCCACTTGAAATAATCAATCTTAAATGAAAACAAAAATTATTTTTTCATATAGTGATTTAGCAATACCGTAACAATTCATTGAAAGATTTTAATTTTTTTACCATAAATATTCAATACCATAATTTTGAAAAAATAAAGTCATTAAACATTTGATCAATCAATCGAATTTTGAACCCTAAAATACGAATTCTCAACGAATAATAATAATATCAGCAGATATTTAAGCCAAGAAGGATTTAGATTTTAAAAAGTATACAGTTGAATTAAACAAAAAATATAAATTTTTAAACAGAATAGTTAGATCCTTAACTAGAGAAGATCACTTTTCCAGATAGTTTAATTTTAACAAAAAAGCTTATTTTCTAGCTTGACATGCAATTTTCAACCTAAGAAGAGGAATTTTCTTCCACAAAAAAGTTGAATTTTTAAACAAAAAAGCTCTTTTTTAAATAATATTAAATTCAAACCTAAAAAATGCAATTTGTGAAACAACCATATTATCATCCAGGCGGACCAACGACAATAAATAAATAAAAATACCATTAATATTCAAAGACCGGAATTCTAATAATTTAATATTTTTAACATACAATCTTTCATAAACAGAATAAAAAATGTCAAATTTAAAACGATAAATTTTCAATTTACTCTACTTGACACTTATTTAAGGTGCCTCTGATACCAACTTTTGCAATAGTTTTTTTAAATCTCTGACTTTCCTCTGACTTTTCCTAATCGATCAAATCATTCGACTTTCCTAATTTTCAGGTTTCACGCTGTAATTCAAATATTATCAAAATGTTGACGACTTTTCTGAAAATTAAAGAAGTCCATTTCAACAACAACCTACATTCTTATTTTTATTTTTAAAGTTGATATCTAAAAATTTAAATAACCGGTCATTAATCTATTCTTTGGCAAGCTGTTCTGAGATATAAAAAGAAAAAGAAATAACACCTTTTTTGATTAGCATAAAAATTGACAATCTACTTCAATCTGATTTAAATAGTCTATCGCAAAACGTCAAGGCACGCTTCACGGTCATTTTGCGAAGCGAATCGATGAGACGTCACGTAAGAAGGTGGCTCGAAGTTCAAGCTTTAAGGTTTCTTACTTTCGAGAGTGTAAAGCACTTTGTTTGACTCAATTTTTATTTATGAGGACAATGGTATATAGAATTTTTTCGAAAAGAAACTGAACGACCTTACACTATTATTAGATCCACCCCATTGACCAATCACGTTTCCACGAGGTTCAGTGCACAATTTTCTGGTATCAAATCAAAATATTAATTCATTTTTCAAATTATCCGTTCCGAATTAAACATTTTTTTTCGGAAATTTCCTGTTTTAAACCAGAATTATAATTCTTTTTAAAAATTGTTCGTTTCAATTCAAAATTACAATTTTTTTCAAAAATTTTCCTTTAAATGTCAAAATAATGATAGTTCTTTTCAAAAATTCCCTGTTCTGAATAGGAATTCTAGTTGTTTTCAAACATTTCTTGTTCCAACTTAAAATTATATTTTTTTCTGAAAATCACTGCTGCAATCAGAAATATAATTCTTCTCGAAAACTTCTTCTTACAAATGAAAATAGTTTTTTTTTAATTGTTTGCTTCTGATCTGAATTTTTTTTAATATCTAAAAATTGTAATTCATTTTAAAAATTATTCTTCTGAATCAAGTTTTTAACATTTCTCAAAAATTCCCAGCTTTAAATCAAAATCAGAATTTCTTTTAAAAATTGTTTCTTCCCATTGAAAATTGTGATTTCTGTTGGAAAATTCCTTGTTTCTGATATACATTTTTTTCGTTTTAAAGATTCTATCATCCAAATCAGAATTATAATTCTGATCAAAAATTGACCCTTTCAATTTAGAATTATAGTTCCAAATAAGAATCATTTTTCGAAAATTTCCCGTTCCAACTCAAAATTTTTTTTTAAATTCACTGCTACAAATCTAAATTATAATTCTTCTCGAAAACTTTTACCTACATGTCAGAATAATAATTGTAATTGGAAAATTCCTTGTCAGAATTATAATTCTGATCGGAATTTCCATGTTATAACAGAAAATTATAATTAGCATGGAAAATTATCAGTTTCTAATAAATTTTTTTTATATAATTGACTCTTTTAAGTCATAAGTTTACTTTATTTTGATTATT